>NW_020837954.1:3472460-3479960 GCF_003676395.1 Aethalodelphis obliquidens | reverse complement strand
TGTAAGTCTTCTCCAAGAAAGGAATTCTTGCTTTCCAAGGCAGCAATTGAAAGGAGATGAAAATATAATTTAATACTCTTTACATCACAGACATGATTTGAGACCAGTTACTCTGTTAGTAGGAGAAATTCATCATTCATTAAATGCAGGGCAAGCATGGCTATCCATAATAATTTTAAGTGCAATGCAGTCTTATAAATTTAATGTACACACTTTATTTAAATGATGCAAACAGCCATATGAAATAGCACATGATTAGAAAACAGGATGAACTCATTTTGCCTCCTGCTTGGTTTCTCATAAACATGAGTACATAATATTGTTATGCACTGTTGTTCATAGATGTCTTATTACATAAAGGGTAAGTATCATATTACTTTAACGGATTATTTTTGGAATTCTGCATGTTATTTTTTGTCTCATCAGATATGTGCCCCCAATTAAATGACATTTTCCCCCAAAATGTAAGTATTAGAAAACTTGTCATGTTAATTTTGAAAAAAATTGAAGTGTAGTACATATTACTAGATAGGATGTCATTCCATTGGTCTATATTTAAAAAAAAAAACTGTTCTTGAAAATTGAAGCATTACCTTGTGTAATTAATAAAGTAATCAAATCAGATTTGTAAATAAAATATTGTTTAAATCTAAAGTATTCAATATTTTGATTAGATTATTTTTTTAAGGAAAAATATTTAACGTGTATGTGCCGAATTTTTTTTTAAATAGTTTTTTATAATTGCGATGAAAGGGCAATTGTCTCATTACAAGTGGTACAGAAGCCAATACTTGGGTTACCATAGATATATAAACAAGTAAAAACTGTGGAACAAGTTTCAAGCTCATTTTGGAAAAAAAAACAGTTCTGTAGAAATGCATATTTGTATTTGTTTCTCTAATAAATCTGCAAATAGCTTTAAACACAAATTAGTTTTAATTATTTAAATTATGAGTTCTGTTAAGTAATTTAATATGTTTTGTCTTACATTTTGTGAAAACATTGTCTCATGAAATTAATAGAGGCTTATTGTGAAAATCAAGGTAGGTCTGCATTTATTTGAAAAGGTCAGGTATTTAGCATTTAAGTATGTTTACCTCTGTGAAATGATTAAAGAATTTTTATGAAAAACATGCTTCTTCCCCCTGCTCCCACCAGCAAAATCACATCAGTTTGGCCACTGCCCCAAACAATAAAAGACTAATTTACATCGGCTTTGACTCAGAATCAAATAAAAGAGCAACAAATAAGTGAAATCATATGTTCAAATGGCTGATAATCAAAAGATTGATACAGATATCTGACTTCTTTATATGTAGCAATGAAGAAAATTTGGACTCTTCTGAGCCACAGTGCCTCAATCTTCTTTAATGTGATTTACATATTATGATTAAAGTTGTTACACAGAATGCATATATTTCCCTTGAATTGTGACTTTATAATGCAATGTTTAAAATGTTTTAAGGTAAAATACAGCCATCTGTTTCTGTTATTAAATAATGTAGAGTCCCCATTTTATAAAAACTGCTTTGTAAAGGATAGATATACTAGATAATTATTGATGTGTGTGTGTGTATATATATATATATATATATTTTTTTAAGTTGTCATTCTGCTTGAGCAGAGATGCTAAATAAGCTTTTGGTTAAGGACTCAATTGAGTATTCCAATTCTATTGAACTACAAAGAGCATTCAAATTATAATGAAGTCTTTGGCTTTACCAATTTATATTTATTAGTAAAATGTTTTGGGAGATCTGGCTTATGAAAACTTTAACATATTCTAAGAGTGTTGTTCATTGGCTTATCCAATTTTACAGCTTTTGGTCAATAACAAAAGTACTGTTTCTTGTCAGTATTTAAGATTATGGGTAATTATATCTTTTTTTTTCCTTTAAAGGAATTATTGTAACCTAATTTCCAAATAATGACTTCTCAAAATTTCACACTTTTAATGCTATATTATTTTTTCTAAATGTTAGAATATTATAGAATAATATTAGAATATTATAGATCAAGTCCATAGTATATAAAGTAATGTATTAAAATATTTCAGTATATTTACCAAAACATCTTGGGTAGATTTGGTTATTTTATGGTATTTCTATATATTATGCTGTCTATTGTAGGAGATAAATGCTGAAAAAGGTTCTGATTAGAGGAAGCCCATATAGACTTGCAGTGAGACCAATCCATGCTGAAATTGTATTGTAAAATAAAGTATTACTTTTGGGGTTTAAAGCATAGACAAGAATCAAATTGTAATTTAAAAAAATATTAGTGGGATACAAATTAACCTGTATCTCATGTTAAAAAAAAAAAAAACTGTTTTGAATCTAGTAACTCAAAGCCTAACCATTGTATTTCCAAAATAGGATAAAAAGTAAAAACCTTTTCCTTTCAATTCTGTACAGGATATATTTTGTGGGGTTCAAGTCCCTGGTAAAAAGCGTTTCCTATTAAATTCACCACTTAGGAGAGACAACTCTTAGAAATCTGTAACATTTCTATCTTACATCAAGATTATGGTGTTTTTGTGGGGAGGGGTAACGTTTAAACACAGGCAGATAGAAGGAGGATAGAGGCAATTATAAGCTCTATTTGCATTCAAACTACTTGTTTTATAAAAAATGATTCGGAAGGCCAAATACTCAATTACCTATTTTCAGTTAGATTTTCTCATCGCTTTGCCAGTAGAAGGAAAACCTTTGAGGCTGAACTTCCTGTGAAGTTTGACTCCATAAATTCTAGAAAATGTTACTTTTACGTGCACTGCAAAGACTTAATCTAGAGAACTTTACAAAATTCATTTTTTTCTTCAAATTGATGAAACTGATTTTTTATACATTCTAGCAGGTAGCTAAATATAACCATTGTTCATTGTCTTAAGAATATGCTTATAATTTCAAAGCCTTAAACAATCGCCAGTGTAATTATTTCTGAACATAAAAATTCTTTCAGTGACATTTTAAAACCTTTCTTAGGACTTTTAAAGAAGTTTTCCCCGTATTCTCTTCATTTAAGAACTACTTCATTTAAGATAATTTGATTGAGTAGCTTAAAAAATTATAGCCATTGTTTCTTTTAATTGGCATGTTACTTTGTTTTTATTTTATGCATTAACTTTTATTATACAATAGTTTTCTCCAGATACAAAAATATTTGAAGGTTTTATAGATTATTATGATGGTTTTCTAAAAAACGTTCTGAAAAGAATTCTAGATACTGATGGATCCAGTCATCATCAGTATGCTTAAAAATAGCTCCTGGACAAACTCCGAATCTGTTAGGCATTAGTTTTCAAGTGGATTTCTTCCTTGTGAACAAAGTCGGGAATTCTAAATACCTAGCTCAGATAAAAAGGGGAAAAAAGATGGTGTAAGAAGGCAAAGCCCTGGAGAACCAGTCTTTCAAAGAGTGACAGAGTAACCAAATCAGGGTCCTGAGCCAACAAGGATACCTCATTCTGAGACTTTGATATTGCTCAGGCATACAGAGGTTAATGACAATGTAAGGTGATCTCTGTTGCACATGTTCGTATTTTGTGGGTTTGTCATATCTTGGGTATTATTTTCAAATTAATACTACACTGATAGGTCTCCTATAGTGATAAGCAAAGATATGCACTAAATTACCAATGAAATGGCATGTAGAATGTAATGATACTGAAAAAACATGTTATTACATTATGCTGGTAATACTGCCCTACTATCTTCATTACACCAAATACTTACAGATTGACACACAATTTTTGATTATTTTCTTTATTTCTTGTTCATATCTGTATCACTTTTTATCCTGCCATGAAGAAATCATGGAGGAGAGGGATTTCTAATAATTTAAAAATTTTAAGCACAACGTTATATCCAGAAGCACAAAGTTGATAATAAAATTAAAAATTCAATTACAAAATCCTTACTTTTCTGAATAGTAGGTTATAACACTCAATTGAGATTATACTATGTATATACTGATTCTAATTCTGAACTGAGAGTAAATTATCTTCACTATCAATAAGAATGCCACCATTTATCTATGGTAAAACAATAAAACTAATATAACTAAGCTTATCACACCTCTTTTTATAACACTTCAAATGTTTGAGAAATACAAAGTTACAGTTTAAAAAGTTACAATATTAATTATAATTTTTTTCTCATTAATGTCAGCTTTATTACCATTAAGGCTTAAGTATATTTAAAAAGTTGAACTTCTAAAATTAAATTTTTGCAGGACTTTAATAAATATAAAAGTAGACAATTTTTTTCTCAGGTATTATTAATAAAAGTATTTTCACAAATGATTTCCCAATATGTGATGAGATTATAATAACTGATATTTTATTATCTTCTGCCATATACAGAATGCACATTTATTCCTTGTTTAATTTTCAATATTGTAAGATGCATGTATTAATTTTATCCATATGTCTCAGAAAATGAAATAATATAGAACTGCTAAGTCTCAACACACTAAGATAAAATTAATAAATTGAAAATTTATCCCACTTTACTGAGGACATAAAGATTTCAAATTTATAAATTAAAATTGTAAATAAAATGTATTAGAATATTTTAAATAGTAAGCAACTTTAAAGCAAGTTGTGTTTTTGTTTCCAAAAAGTTTATATAATCTGAAACTTTCAGAATCATAACTGTCATGTAAAGCAAAGTACACTAGTAAGCATGTTTCCTTAAATTTTACCTGTTATCTCCTTATGGATACCTTGATAAGTGCAGAAATAAAGCCAAACCTTTATGAGAAGTCAGGCATTTTGTGGGAATAACATGTTCAAGCAATTGGAATAACATGGTAGGGATATATGGAATTACTTGGAATAAATGTGTATCTCTTCATCTGTCCAATGCATGGTTAGATATGTGGCCCTAGAGAAAACTTTTATTTCGAGTGCTCACAAGATGCAACGTACTACAGACTTTCAAAGCTATTTTCTAAGTGCTATTTTTGGTCAAGTTTGCTTTAGGAGTGAATAAGGAAAGTCCTGCCACTTGGTAGATTTTTTTAAAATTAAGCAATGTACATTTTCTCAAACTACCAAAAAATGCACATGATATAGAAGAATCAAATGTTGGAAAGTTTGCTGACTTTTACGTGGATAGTTTATCTTCCAAGTAAGAAAAACTTGGGGGAGTGAATTAATAATACGTATTCAGGGAGAGTGAATTAAAAATACATATTCAGGAGGTGTTTAAATTTTATTTAGGAAATGCACATTTCAAAACCAAAGGAAAATTAATTAGTCCACATCGATTTTAATTTGAATAAATAGCATATATTTGGATAAATAAATGACATTATGGAAGTTATATGAAATGGATGTCAATTTCTTTCAATATACATGAGAGTACTAATACATTGTTTCTTGGCTATTCTTTTGGGCATCTACATTTTCAAGTATTCATAAGAGTCATTTGGTTTTATTTTTTTTAATTTATTGAATCTTTAAGTGTACTAAATTATAAAGATTATTGTATAAAAAGAAATCAAAATATTAATGTGTTCTTTTAAAGTTGTAAAAAAGTTCAGAAACGACATTTTATGAGAGACCAGTTTTAAAATATGAATAAGATCTAAAGGAAATTTTTTAAAGTTCTGCAATAACAATTCTTTGTCTATTATTCGCTGTTCTTTTTCTGAGAGGCAGGAAATTTAAAATGTGTGGACAAGCTCCATATTTGGTGTAAATTGCTCTTTATATAGTTTATAATTATTTTTCAGTCTCCTTAATGGTCAAATGCACTCCTTATGTATTTCATCTTTCCTTATTTATTTGATTATCAAAATAGTTGTGAGAATCTAATTAACTCTATCATATCCAATTTAACCATCACATTTAACATATCCAAAGGTTCTTATTTTTTTGAAGTATAATTATAACACTTAAAATTTTAAGTCCTAGGAGTGACTCAGTTGTTTTAACGGAGTGTTTTGATCACACATTCCTTATACTAAGTGGTTTTTTTAAATTTCCAAAATTGTGTTAAATTGTATTATATATATATATATATATATTTCTATTCCTTTAATATATATATTTCCTAACTCTTTCATCAAATGATGCTATTTTCCAGTTGGGAAGTAGCCTTTGCATATTCACTATTAATAATATATTTGTCTTTATTTTTATAGGCCTACAGGAAAAGCAAAAGTACATAGTCACTGAAAATACTCTTTATAAAACATCCTGTTTGCCTTCCATTTTAGAGTGATGGCAAAAATTTTAGGACTAGTGTGTCCATTCCATAGTAGGAGATTTATTTTTTTCTAAAATAATAATTATCAATCAATAGCATGACCTGGTGAGAAAAAAATACAACTATATTAATCTCAAATGCTTTAAAATTATTAGCTGTACCTTGCTTTCTAAATGAAGAAACATATAAGCCATTTGAGTTTATTAGATTTTCCAATCTGCATTCTACCCTAAAGCAGAATCTAGGCAAGAAGTATAATTCATCTAGCCCAGAATGTATTGAAGTTAATTCTCTAGATAAATGATATCCAAAATAAAGCATCCAACATAAAGAACTTAAGTTATAGGTATGATTTCTGTAATATCAAAATAAAAGCAGTAAATATCAGGGTGCTTGTAAATAATCAGAAAAAAGATTTTGTGACTCCTCTTAAGTAGTTAGGCTCATTATCAGAAAATTTAAAGAACATCAGCTAGGAACTATAAGTCCCACAGACAAAGCATGACATGAGGAAAAAAGTGGACCTTGGAGCAAAGAGGGATTTGAATCTCAGTATCACTCCTACAGTTAGTAAGGACTTCCAGTATCATGTATAGAATATGGGCATCACAATTACCTCAGCATATAAGGATTAAGTGAGAATGTTTGTTTTAAATTCCTAATTTTCAGTACCTAAATTCAACCTCAAGAGGTTTTCAATAAATATCAATTGCCTCTAAAAATGAAAGGAAACAAATTCATAAACTGTATTTAACCAGAGTCTAGTAAAGTTTGTGAATACACTTTATAAAATGTATGCACCTGAAGGAATCAAAGATAAAGATCTAAATTTGAAAACCTTAGACCTCACAGAAAAGTACCTACATACAATACAAACACGAGACGTTATATATTTTCTCATACCCATTTTTATTACATTTCCTTCTGGATGACCCCCATAAAGATATTACAACAGATTTTTACTAAATAATCTATAGAATTCCTCATATTGACTAAAAGCAAACAGCAGCAATTCCCTAAATTAATCAAAGAGTAGAAAAAGATTAAACAAAGATTTGGCTTTTTAATCCTTTTTATTAATTCAACAAAATTAAAATTCTAATTACAGGTACAAGAGAATGTTTATGAACACTCAAAAAAACCACACTTTGTAAATATATCTTCCTGTGCCCATAAACTTCAATGAATAAATTAGAAAAACAGAAAACTTGTAATATTATGAATTTTTTTTTTTTTTTTTTTTTTTTTTTTTTGTGGTACACGGGCCTCTCACTGTTGTGGCCTG
>NW_020837954.1:3302644-3472360 GCF_003676395.1 Aethalodelphis obliquidens | reverse complement strand
AGAAAAACTTGCAATTAATAAGAAGACCTTCAGATTAAATAAACATTAACAATTGATGACTTTATTTGAGAAAAGAAGTTCAGTGAACTGACAGGTTTATCAGATTGTCCATTAATTAGTCTTATTTCAATTTAAATCTTCCATAAACCCCTCCAAAAAAACAAAACAAAACCCTGCGGCTGCTTTATCATGTAAATAAAAGAATAAACAATAAATAACTGGAAATTCACCAATAATGTACTATGTTGAACATTAATAAAATCTGACATATCTCAGCAAAATTTTGTTGTGTTTAGTGCTTAACATTCTACATCTCAAATAATTTCCCTGTATATCATTTTTAAATTTATTTTTACTTATTTAATCTTTAGTAAAGTTAGTATATAATAAAATTTAAAATATACCACATACCACTATATTTAAAAGGTCTAGTGCACATACATTTTTAAAAGTAAAAGGAAATTTGAGTTGAAATTTTTAAAGGTAATAAAAGTCTACTTCTGAGAAAGAACTCTTGAAAGCTAATGAAAAGATTCAGGGATATGACTGTTTCTTAATGGAAGAATTGTAGGATAACAGATAAATATTCAGGTCATTAAAGAACTGCAATGATCAAGGATAAGTTTATACGATAAGGAAAACGAGAGGAAATTTGGCAGTCTTTGTGGAGTGTATTTTGTGGAATAATTTTAGCCATACAACATTACACAGAGTGTGTTTACAGCTTGCATAGCAAATTTAAGGTTTAAATAAATCAGCAGATCCCTACATTTTTACAATAAGATCATAATTATACCCTGAAGTTTTCAAAATGCTTTGACACTGCATCAATTTAAATTGTTTTCTTCACAACAATCCCTTGAAAATGGCAGAACTAGTATCAAATGTTTTTTCCTTAAACCATGATAATTTTTTTCCTTAGGCCATGAAAATAATTTACCCAATTTCAATACTGGGGAGAAGGGCAAGACATAACTATTTAGTTGTAGTGGGAACTTTAACACACACCACATTGTACTACAAAAGGTAGCTCTTGGGCAGTTAAAAAAAAAAAATCTCATATTAGAATTTAAAAGTTATGGTCAGCATTTCACCAGAATAGAAACAGAAAACAAAAGGTAATTTGGACAATCCCATGGGAAAAATTGACACTTCAATTAATATTAAGTGGGTCTTTGAATCCTTGAAATATCTGTCATTTTAGTAATAGCTACTGGTTGTGCGATATTTAAAACTCTAATGAGAATATATTTTAAAACACTCATTCCCCTACATAATTTGAACAACCAATACCTTTGCTGAAATTGGCTCTTAAGCTCAGCTCCCATATTTGGCTAAGAAGCAATCATCATCATGCATCAGATTCAGTATACAGGCAAAGGCTTAAAACATGGTTCAGTGCTTTTTTTCTACTAAAATGTGTTTAACTTTATTATGGACGTAATAAATTACTAGCTTCTTAGAAGTATAATTACAAAAGTTACATGGTCTGAAGATATTTTTGAAAGGAATACAAAATGGAAACTCAAGGACACAGAATTGCTTTTCGACTGTGGGCAAGAGTTATCCACTGTAAAGGATGTCTTTAAGCACTTTATAGAGGTTAACCAAATGATATTCAGTGTAACATGTTACATAAGAGCCTAGATCTCTAGGATAAAAGTATATTTGCTACCTTTAAAATGTTTCCTAAGACCAACTATAATGGAAAAGAAGCACATATTGCGAGCAGGAGGAAAGTACAAGATGGATATCCAAACTAAGCTAAGGCAGTGTTAAGAACTCTCGTTATTTGAAAACAAGAGGATTTTAAGAATTAAGTAGTTTTTTCATTTTTATTAAATTGAAATATTGGCAATGGTAATCTCAGAACATTTTGCTTGCTATGGTCTTGAAAGCATTAAATTGAATACTGTGATTAATGTTCAAAATACACTATTTTTCAAATGGTAAGAAAAGTTCTTTGAATTTAAAAAGGCTATGAAGATTCAGTTAATAGGGAAAAAAGGGAAATGAATCATTCTCAAATTGAACTTTGAAGTCTAGTTTATTTGGGCATATTAATATTTCTAGTGTATAATAAGCAATGGTAATCATCTTAATCGTTTTTGGTAGGTGAATATATTCATTAAGAAGATAGAATAAGATAATGAATATCCTAGAACCTAGATATTTTAAATCAACACTCTAAAATTATTTCTTAATGCCATGAATGTAATATAGTGACCAATTCTTGTTATCATGGCCAACAAAGATAATTCTGAAACATAATTTAAAGAGTGAATATGGAATAGTGTATGAAATTCTAAACAGTCTATAATAAGTGCAGTAAAAATGAATTACAAATAGTGACCCTAAATAAAGGAAGGCTTATTTTATCAGAATTGATCAATAGTCTACAGACTTTACCCAGTGCCATAGGAGTATCATACCAAATATTTTTAAGAACTAACTCTAAAGGGAAAACATATTTTTTAACTCTACCGAAATTTTAACCATGATTTTTAAAGGGAGAGGTGATTTTGATGTTTTTCAGGGAATTACTTTATTTGTGATTCAGAACCCTTTTCTAACTTGGTCTTTGTGTGTTTAAAATTACTTCTAAGGCTTAGAAGGGAATTGCATTTCAGTCCAAAAGCCTATGTTTACTGGTCTAACTAGGGAAAATGTTTTATTTTTATTTGAGAAATATATTAAAGTTATATGTAAAGTTGGTTACTATACAATCTTAGGAAACACCTTTTGTGTGTTAATAAGAGAAAAGCCATAGCATAGAAATGTACATGAAAAAATGATCCAGCTTTATTTTTCTTGCTGTCTAGTTTTCTCTAACTTCTCTGTCTGAAAATGATGTGAACATTATTCACTAGGGAAAATTACATACATGCAAAATATGAAGTATGTGCCTGGCATATTGAGAGAAACAGCAGCTCTACCCTGTGGGCAGTGAGAAGACTGAAGATGATCCTGTGGGCTGCAGACAACAAAGATGAAGATGACAGTATCAACTTACATTTGCATTTTACTGTACAAAGTTCAAAACACTCCCAAGTACTTATCTCATTTGATTCCTCATAACCCACCCTTTAAAATAGCAAAACTCATGTAAATTCAACAATAGGAAATTTAAAAATATACATCACACATAACAGGCTTTTAAAGCATCAATCAAAAAGATCATATACTTTAAAATCTAGTCCATAAATTTGGTTCTCTCAAATTTATGCACTGTTCTCAATTTTAAACTGTTTTTAGTATAACCTTGAATTAGAAAAGAACAAAATTTTCTTTTGTTTATGAATTGACTTGTACTATTGAACTTAAAAATATCAGAGGGGCAAAATTAATAGATATGAATGTGTTATGGGGACTAGCCTCTTCTCTTAGTATAAAAATCAAAGACAGTATCTGGAAAATAAATGCAAATAATCCCATAGAGCCCACCTTTTCCCCCAACATTTAAGCCTAAAATTAATGGGTTTCTGTAGTGATGGAGTTCAAAGGATAATAGGTAACCTTGTTTTACTTTTATCATTCCAAAATTTAGAAAAAATATTTCTCCTAACCTATTCACAAATTTCATTTCTAAACTGATAAAGTTATTTCAGTTTCTGAATATTAGGAATTTTTACATCCTGGCTTTTAGCATAACCAAGAAAGATAATAAAAACTGCTTCTCACCACGTTTATCTTTTATAAATTATCATAAATTTTATTTTGAAATGACTTTGAAATGAAAGGTAAAAACAAATTACATTGCTTATATTCATAATGTGAATATCAACTAATTTAAATTATACCGATCCCTATACATACGCTCACATTCTATTATATAGTATCTCTCAAAAATAATTTTCCTTTATTTCTCTAAAAGGGTAAAAAAGTAATTTTAAATATGAACCTTTATATATTTTACCTGAAGTTTTGACAGCATATATGCTGAATACCTGACAATTAAGGCCAGGCCTATGAGGGTCAGTTAACTTTTATTGTGTATGAAGAATACGCCACGTCATTCAGCAACGGTGGCAATAATAATATTTAAATGTGTAATGTGTTAAAATTTTAACCTCTTTAGTGTCTACCCAGACCCGCAGCTCTCAAAAATAATCCAGATTCTGAGAAGGTAAGTTAAAGTGTGCTTGGATTACACCCTTTATGTACTAAAATATTACTCATTACAGAGACCTGACTTTCAAGAAATGAGTAAATATCCACTCTTGACATAATAAAATCTCAATGGCCACTTGATGATACATATTTCAAACAGCTCAATTAAGTAAATCGAGACATAGAAGGTGGGAAATGTAGTCTCTGTAACACCTATTGTAGACTCTTTTATTAAATGTCCATTTAAGATTTTTTGCTTTTTGCATTAAACAAGCCCAGATCTGGGGACAATGCAGCTGACTCCAAGAAGTATGACTGGTTGAAGCCTGACTTTCCCCTTTTTTCCCTCAGTTTGATCTTAAATGTTTGTTTTTTGGTTTTGTTTTGTTTTTTGGTATTTTTCTGAATGATATGGTAAAGCGTGATAGGATAAATTTCCCTGTTTGAATTTTAAAAACTTCCTCCTAATCAAATGCATAATTAAAAGCTTTGTAACAGCTCTTATTTTCCGGGAGGAGACACTGGAAGTTGCTTATTTTTAACAGCCTGTAAAATTACTATATAAAATTAAATAATACAGCAAAATTAAATAATACAAAACTTCTGCCCCCTGTAGACATTGTTTGCAGTCCACATTATACACAAATAGATATGGTGGTTCTGTTCCTAAGTACGAAGATGATCAACTCTCTTACAAAATTATGTGGATATAATTGTGATATTCATGTTCATATATTTCTCAGCAACATCCTTGTTGGTCAGGTGTGAAAATAAACATGAGAAATGACTGGGGAAAGCACTACCTGATGGCAGCATCAAATCAATGCATATCTAGGATGGTAAGTTTTTACACTAATGGCCCAATACTGAACATCTCCTTTTAGGAACAAAGTACACAATTATGATTCTCCAGATCATGTGGAAGTTCACATTCAGATTCACAAAACATCAACCTTAAAGGAACAGAAAATCACCAACACCTAAGTGTTATTCCCTATGCTACCTTCACACTACAATGCACATTACACTTGTGTCACATTGAGATCGTCATACTGAATAAAAATGAACATATGTTTAATTCCTGAAATTCAAACTTATATTTTTTCATATTAAATACCATCTTCCAACTTTGAAAAAATATGATTCAAGGAACACTCCCTAGTCCTTGGAGAAAGGATCTGAGTGAGAAATTTCAAGAAAATAAGAAGTTGCATTTTAAAAGGCTCATGTATTTATAACCCTTCCAAAGAAAGGACAGTTACAAAGCTAAATACGATAAAAAATTAGCATCAAATAAGGTTCTTTTTTCGTTTAGCATACACTCTCTTATTATAAATAAGGGAGAAGTCTCAGTATAGGGTAATGATGATAAAGCATCTTATGTTTTCATGGTAATTTTTTTTTGTTTTGCGGTACACGGGGCTCTCACTGTTTTGGCCTCTCCCGTTGCGGAGCACAGGCTCCGGACGCGCAGGCTCAGCGGCCATGGCTCACGGGCCCAGCCGCCCCGCGGCATGTGGGATCCTCCCGGACCGGGGTACGAACCTGTGTCCCCTGCATCGGCAGGCGGATGCCCAACCACTGCGCCACCAGGGAAGCCCCAGAAACTGCTTATTTTTGTCTGTGATTTTCATTCTTTAATTCAATAAACATTACATGCCTGCAATATGCTTGAAATTGGGATAAGTCTTGGGTTTATTAAAATAAAAAAGAAACAGATCTTGCTCTGACTTTGGAGGAAACATAAAAAGAAACCAAGGATTATAATATACTGTGGTACTTGATATAATAGCAGTTATCTATAGGATAATCACGAAATGCATAGGAAAATGCAAAGGAGATGCTGTTAGTGGATGGGGTAGTGACCAGGTAAAGTAGGCATTTTTTTTTTTTCAGATCAGTTAGTATTGATCACATGGCAAACACATGAGAGAGTTGTGTGACTAGAAATCAAACCTCCTGATCTTCAGCCAAGTTTGCTTCCTAGTAATCCATACCACGTCCATAAATCTAACTGGGGAAAAGTTCACTTTGATATAATGCTTCTATAAAAAGGAACCTGTTTTTAAGACCTATTAAAGCACATTATAATCCAGGAAAGAAATGACTGATAGTCTGAAAAGAAAAATAGACATTTAGTGTTCTTATGTTCAGAGACCAGAATTTAAAAAGAGAAAGTTCATGGACATTAATATATAAACCCCTCTGTTAAGATCACTTCACAATCAGCCTTACAGTGGTACAAGCTGAGCTGTAGTCCCTTCTAATATTCACAAGACCCAGGTACACATTGAGAAGAGTAATTGCATTTTCCAAAGCTAAACATACTGGACAGTGGGAATGGCCTTCACACTTTGAAACAGAGATAGTAACAATTTGAATTATCTATGCTTTTAGGAAGAGACATTCTACTTTCAAAAGCCAACAATAACATGAAACACCAGTCACAACACGGTGAACATAGACTCAGGGCTGGGAGGGACCGTGAGTAAGAGGTTATCCTATGCATGTGGAGCAGGTAGAGGCCTTGGGGTGTGAATTAAAGAGTCCACTGACCCAACATATCTCTCCCCTTTTTTTTCTGCCCATGTAACACACTCTTGACATTACCAGTCTCTGTCAAAAATGCAAGTCTATTGGTAAAGCCACAGTAAGCCATTCTCTTCAAGCAAATTAATTTATTCTATCGACCTTCATGAAGGTAGAGATTTGAGTAAATAGAATCTGAAGAAGAATTTAAAACAAGAGAAAGGACCAAAAGTAAGTAAGCATCCTAGCCCCAAAGACTTCGCAGAAGGATACAAAATGTTGGGGCAGGTGATAACCTGCTTATATCTGATTGGGGAAGTGTGAGGAGGGATGTCCTTAGAGAAACGACAGTGAAGAGACATTGGAAAAGCAACACTATTTTTCACCTTCTTCATAGGGTGCCTACTCATATAATTCTTGAGTGTTCTTACTTCACATCCTCTTTCAGATCTTTCCACCACCCGCCCCTTTCCCACCTTCTCTACCTTCCACTTACCAAGTTTGTGTTCTAACTTTATCTCTTTCTACTCTCTTCAATTAAGAACACAGACAGAGTAGAGAACCAATCTCAAGCGTGTGTCCTGTATCAGGAGGCAGTTTATCCTGATGACAGGCAAAGAGGAGAAGAAAGCTGGTTGCCAGAACCTACTCAAAGAATCAGACTACCTATAATGAACCTTCCCTTCCGCCTTCAGTCATAGATCTGGCCTCCACAGGAGGCCATCACACTGCAGAGGAGGAAAGAGACCATGTTAATCAATGACTGTATATTTTATTGTCCAAACCAGTCCACCTTCACAGGTCAGAGGGTGGGCTATGAGTAATTAACAATGCTACAAAACACACGGCCAGGATTTTCCCAGCAAACCAGAACATCTCGTCACACTAGTCAGTAGCTTTGAACCACACTCGCAGTGACAATATAGACAATTCCTCTAGTCACTTACGTGAAGGCCTGAGAATATAAAACAGACCACTGAAATCAAGTAAAAGAACTGAGGGAAGATGCCTGCTTTTTCTTCATTGTGGTGACACCAGCTTGCCTTTCTGAATACAGTATTTAATAACAGTATAAGGATTTGGACAAATAAACCTTGAAAACACTGGTATGAAATATATCTACTTCATAAGAACATCCCCAAATGTAATAACCCTCAAGTTCTGGGTTTTAAAAATAATGTTTATTATTTTGATAGGTAAGTCCTAAAATAAGGAACTCTCTTCCAGCATCCATTTGTCTTAGGCTGCAGTGAAGATTCAAATTTGGGAATAAAAGGAAATTGGGTTGGAACTCTACAGTGTTCCATTTTACTGCATTCCTGTTGTCTTTGGAACAGTTGGTGAGGGAACCCTATGTAAAAATATATCCCCACTGAGTTACTGTCATGAGTGTGATGTTGATACACAATAAGGAATTTACTCATCCCAATGAGCTTGCACACAGCCTCTGGAGCTTAGACAAATTTCCAACACATGTGGGCCCAGTGGCTCCAGTTGCCTCCTGAACTACCTCAGTCCAGCCACTTCCAGTGATGCACCCAGTCTCTTTTCTAGCACTTGCCTCTGGAATACCTTGTGAATGAATTGCCTTTCTCTCTCTGTCCTACTATAGCACCCACCTTTATTTATTTATGTTGTCTTTAAATGACATATTAAAAAAAACCTCATCAGCATTGCAGTGTGATATAGAAAAGTTCCAAAGAACTTTTTCATCAGAACTGGTTAATAATTCACAACCAAAATCCTAGTTACAAAAAGTAAAGAGACTCAGCTTGGATAAGACATGACTAACAATAACTAAATTTAGAAGGCCATGGCGGGTAAGTTACTAAACAATTGTATGTGATTTCTACTAGACTGGAACAAGTTGGAAGAACCTTAAATTTTAAAGAGAAGTTTTCTGGTCGAAGGAAGTAATTTGTTGCCTGAAATATACAAAACGATAATATTTTACCATAACTGGCTTCTCTTGGAACATTTTAAGAACAGAGTCGTCATATTTTCTTCATTCATTTCTGGATTACCAAGAGGACAGACTTTCTATGGTAGTGAAATGCTGTAGTGGCTTTTAAAATTTTATTCTCAAGCAGATCTTCTCACACTCTGATAATTTTTCAGTCTCATCTTACTGAATTTAACACAAAATTTAAAAATTTAAAGTATCTGAAGAAGTCACTTCCAAACAAGTTTTCTTCTAATGAATGGTTTCCAATCGTAAGCAAATATGCTCTAATAAACACATAATATAGCAATCATTCTCCTTAAAGATAGCATCCATGTCTCTGAACCTTGTACATGAGTATTCTGCTAATATTTGATAAGTAAAGTACTGAGAAATGTGAAGATATACCTAGGAAAGAGAAAAAAAGATATTCATCCTAGGAGAGATTAGAATCCATTGTGTATTTATAATCTTGGATTAAGTTTATACATGTGAGGATTTTCTACAGTTGACATTTCTTGCTGGCTTACACCTTATATTATAATAATTCATTTGTATTCACAACAAATCCTCTACTTAAAGCACAAATAATCCTAAAATAATGAATGACTGTGATTTCCTACAGAAGTCAGAGTTAAAAGAGGTTTTTTTAATGTTCTAATTATATAATCTTAAGATTCTTGGCAAACGCCACAGAAGAATTTCAGACTCACTATTCTACTATTGCTGATAAGTATACTCTCACTCTGTCCCATCAAGGTTTTCTTGGTCCCTAAATTGCCATTATTTAATTAAAGAATTTTTTAAGTAGAAAAGTTCTGTGATAATATAGGTCCATGTAACTTGAGAGTTAGAAAAGAACATTTTAAAACATCGTTAGAAGAACAGATGTTGAAGAAATGAATGACTTGCTGGTGAGGAAACTGATAGCAAATTGAGGTAATATAATTTGCCCAAGGTGACACAGCTTGTTCTAGAAGTAGAAAAAAAGCATATTTCCTCTAGTATAGGGGCTGATACATAGTCTGGTAGTTCTTTCGACCATTCTACTTTATCCAAACTTGACTTTCAATTTCTATGATGTGACTTGGGTCTTAGAACTAGGAAAAAACTTCAGGACAGCCCCTTATATGTTACTGGGAGAAGTCACCGAAATTTTGATTTATCTTAAAATGAGTGATAATATACACAATCTAGCTAGCTTTCAGAGATTGCTAAAATAAATGAGGTAGAATTAGAAATATTTAATCTGTGCTAGTTGTAAGGAGACCAAGGAAACAAAACAATAGCCAATCCAATGTTGTGTATGTTTGTCCGTGTCATGTTTGCCTTCCATAACACTACATTTCCCTTTACATTGTGTTTAGGATGATAACATTTTCTTGCAACTGATAGTAATAGAGCCCAAGAAGCCAGGCAGAAATTGAGCTGCTACTACAAACAATTCAAGAACAGCCAAGATGTGCACTCACAGATTTTCAGAAGAGTGAATAGGCTGCTTCTGAATGTGTTTTTCAATGAACTCCAAGGCACTGCTGTTGTGAGTAGTCACTACAGGTACTTGTCTGACCTACGCACAAAAGTGGATCAGATTTGGGTACTCATAGGGAACTGCCTGGCATTTAAATTTAACTCACAGGTTCATCAGATGTGATTGATTTCTTGTCAGCCTAATGAAGTATAAGCTCTCATTTTCCTTATTCATTAGCTTATGTAAATTCCTGCCAAAGTCCATTTATAGGCTTTACTTTGCTAACACATGAAACTAAGAGGTCTCCTGATGCAGTTTTGCTTTGCAAGAGAGATTCCAGTCCTTGGTATTACAGTTCATTATCTCTTCAATCATACTGACTTGTCTAGAATTCACGGCACACAGTGCAGGATCCAACTTTTGGTACAGAGTTAGTATATATATATTTATTGTGAAGACTTGCTTTCTGGGGAATCATACATAAAAATTATATGTTTAAACTCCTCTCATAGTTGTTGGATTTCAAGACAAATTTTACATAAAGAAATACATGTCTCTCATTTTACCCCCTGCCTCCTTGAAATTATAAACCCTTGATAATGAGTTTCTTCTCTCAACATCTTAATTCCTGTGTCTCCTTAGTCTTATTTAGAATATGAATTATTATTAAACCTTCCTAGATTGCCCTTAATATTTTTTCCTTTTTCTTCATATGTTTTAATCCTTTAGATACAGAATTTAATTATTAAGAAATCTCCTTCTTAAGTAAGTGACCACATGTTGTAGGAATTGTCTTTCTTTTTTCTGTCCTTTCATGAATGCTGAAAGGAAATTCAAATCTCATTGTAGATAACAACTGCTTTATCCAGTTGGTTGTCTGTTGGAAAATCTTATGTTGCCACTCTATTTCAATCAATGGAAAACTCTCTCTTCTCATTACATATACATTGTCAGGATAGCACATCTCAGACAGGAAGTAAACCCTCACAGAACAGCAGCAGTTACTGTGAGTTATTTTGAACTTCTCCCTACCCTTGGTCCCCTCAGTTTTGTCTGGTTGGGATCTATTATAAAGAATAAAATGTATAAGAAAACTTATTTTTTTAAATCCTTTTTCTCGACAAAATGAATTTCTTATCCAGAATACATCATGGATACATTAACACCATAGCAAAATGGAGTTAAGGGAAGTCTCACCAAACGAGACCTTCATAGTGTAATCAAATCAGTATCACGCATTTTCTTCTCATGCATGGGTGACCTGGACCAATGCTCTGTGGACCTTGGGCTTCTTTCTTGAGGAAGCATAGATATATTTTTCTAAGGCTAAGTAGCAAACTAGTGAAAGAGCCTGTATTCTGAGGCTACAGGTTAGAAATAAAAATAGGTTAAGAAGTCCACAAGAAAATCATGATTGTTAAATCCTAATGACTGAGGGATACTTAATCATTATAAGTATAATGTACTTGTCATTTATGTCAGACCTTAGGAAGTAAATCGTATGGAGAATATTTACACCCTCCATTGAAATGACCTTTTGTGCTACTGACTTTTGAAACTCCTGTCCTATTGTCCTCACAGCCCCAGAGATAACACTGGTCCTTACATAGAGCTGATGCTTAAATTAGTAATAAACAATCAAATAAATGAGTGAATGAATGAATGAACCATATTTCCTGAGGTTAAAAAAATAATAATAAAAGAATTTTACAGACTCTAGCCAGATGGATAATTGGTCTGACAACAGTGACAGTTATTTTGTTCTGAGGCCAAGAGCATGGAGGATAAAAGAAAAAGAACAAGTATGTTTAGAAAAGAGACACAAACCTAGAAACAAAAACCACTTAAAGGCATTTAAACTAATTATGTCATTTCAAAAGAGAAATTAACATATTCAAATTCACACTGACTATATGAGAATCTTCCACTGTGGGTGAGGAAACAGGTCCGGGTTTTAAAATTCGTGCTGGAGTAATGTGACTCAAACAAAAACTGCAAGGGGACCAATAGACTTTTTTCCATCCTTATATGTGGCTGGCAGAAAGCAAGTCACAAAAAGAGAGAAAATAATTTGCTCTGAAAATAAAGTTTAACTCCAGTTAGTGGTTTGGCTTGATTCTATAACCTTTCAGGAAAATAAATGGTATCATTTATAAAATGTTTAGCATTCTCCAAGCAGCACAATAAACAATGAGTGAAAAAGAAGAGACATCAACAAGTAAATGTTAAACCTTACACCATATAACATCTCAATAATTGCACATGTTGGTGGGAGTAGCAATAAACACAGTCCATCTGTCACATTCCACTTAATCTATTCACAGAGTTGAAGCCTCTGTGAAAATCCACTTTCCTCTCAAAGCTGTCAGAGGGGAATTACGATGCTTATATTCCTGTCCCAACTCTGCCAGTGAGCATATGACAGTCATCAAGCTATTTAACTTCTCTGAGCTTTAAAGCCTGGTCTCTGTAAAATGAGAGAGTCCAAATGATTTCTAAGATGCCTTCTGTCTCTAGACAGTATTTTGTTTTAGTTACAGAAATTAATTAAAAGGCCAGAATACTTACCTACAGATTCACAAATAGTCAACAAAAGTGATTAGTCTTTTCTCTTCATTCTAGATGCCATCATGTAAATTTGTCATTAATTCATCAGAATCAGACGAAGAGTCCAAACTCACCATTGAGCCATTCACATCTCTCTTTCTGGCTTTTTTGTCTTCAATGAAGTGACCTATCGTTTATTCACTCTACCCTTAAATTTTCCCTCCTTCCCGGATTCCAAGCCTAGTTTCCCAAAGGAAAGTAAAAAACAGCTGGAATATATTGAATTCCTTACTAGTAAATTTTTATTAAACTTGCCCTAATAGCATGTTTGTTGTTGCTTTCAGTGATAGCTTTCGGTAATAACATGTCCCAGAGACATAAGAATTTAGGATTCATATGATAGAGCCCATAGCTGTTGGAATTCTGTTTAATTGATATTGACTTCCCAGTAGTAAACATTATTTTCATCATAGATATTATCTTCACTGTCATCATCTTTGCCATTAATCTCTGCACATCCTGCTTTTTTTCTATGATGTCTAAAAAGATATTATGCATATTAGGCAAAAGCCAGGGCTTTTCTCTTGGCAACATAATTCCCTTCTTGGGAACGAACTGTCTGCTGAAAACTGAGTGGGAAATCAAATGATCATTTGCCTTTGGATTTTGCATATGACTGCTCTTGCGCTGCTATGATGCAAATGTAGAAAAATGACCCATCTCAAACAAGTCAGGTCACATTATCCCACTCTTAAGACTGAACCCCAGATGTTTTCTTAAGTATCTGAACCTGAGAGTATACAACTGTTCTCTTTCTACTAAGGAAAGTGCAGTAAGAAATGAGATTGGTCTGTATTAGGTTTCATCTAAGTGCTTCCTGATTAAAAAGGGTTAGGCAAGTTAAGAAAAAGAATGAAAAGAAGGTTATTGACACATCTCATTCTCTCCCTCTCCTTTCCAACTGTACTAGCCGTATTTTAGAATGGGGAACACACCAAATTTAAACTTCATCTGATTCACAAGTTCATCAAGGCCGGTCTTGGTTGAATATTTCCAAAACCGTCTCAAAAGCCATCTTTTGAATTCACACCCCAAGCTGCTGATCTGACTTCCAGTCTCAATCATTTTACCAAGGAGTTGTGACTGCCTGAGTGACACGATTTCAGGAGCTCCAGGAAAACCAGCTGTTCCAAATGATATTTTAGCCTCGGCTGATGTATGCGTGATATTGTATAGAGCTCCACTTCTTTAATAAGATTTTTTATCTTTATGAAAATACAGTCACCCAGCCAGTGAAATAAGGTGAAACAAAGAAATAAAAGTCATAAAGGATTGAAAGGGAACAATAATTAGGCCTCCTTTCTTCACTCTCCTTAGTCTCCCAGGGGTTAACAACCCCAGATGTCATCAGTTAGCTCATCTTTAGTGTATATGTTTGTTTCCCTAACTAGACAGGCATTTTTTTGACCAAGAAACAAATATTTATTGAATGAATTTATAACCAATTCTGTCGAATTAACTCACACATTAGGCTCACACAAACAACCAAATTAATACATACAGACATATTCTGAAAGACACTCTAACATAAAATAAACACTTGTGATGGGTATTTTTCTAGTTTTCTCCCCATAGCCTTTCTCCTTAAAATAGAGCTTAATTTCCAACCCCTACCCCCTTGGGGAAGTAGTACATTAGTTAACAATACTATTTTCCCAGACTCTTTGCAGCTAAGGTGGAAATGTGACCCAGTTCTGGCCAGTAGATACTAGTAAAAGTTGCTGGTAGAGCATCTGTGAACCCTTGGTGAAGGGGACAGATGTAGACAGGCAAAATTCTTAAGCATAGAGAACATGTCTTATTAATTGTACCAACCCCTGACCCGTTCTTTCTAACTCTCCTTTCCTCCACTGACCAAGAAGTGTACCTGGCATATACTAAGTGCTCTACCAAAGTATACAATTGAATCAAATTAAATGGAATTCAGTTTTTGGTTTTCTTTTCAGCCCTGATTTTCACTCAGTATCTCAATATGAAGAATGTGAAAGACTCTAAGCTTGCTTTGGAGATTAATAATGAAAGAGATAATCTGGTATACTTTGTTATTACTAGCCAGCCCTTGGTACCAACTACAAAATTTCTCCGACGGCTAGTGAGGGCTCTCTTGTTTATTAAACTATTGATTTTCCCTGAGGGATAATCTATTCTGAGAAGTTCTGAATACTTTACAGTTCACCAAGGTTTCTTGGACTATGCTTTTAGGATTTCACTGATAGAAGAGCATCAGGTTGTCCATCTTCTGAGTGTGCTCACAGATACCCTGTCCAAAGAGTCAGAATAGCATAACCCCAATTTCAAATGTACTGATTAGCAAATACAAATTTCCTTTAATAGAGGTTAGGATATTACTTCCCCCAAGAAAAGAGCACTAGTAAAGACTATAGAATAATACAGTTTTAAAATATAAATATAGCCATTAGTTTGTCACTACTTTTAGCATAAACGGGGACATAATATTTTCAAACTAATATTATTAAAGTCTGGAAAGACTCAATACCCAAAAGAGAGGCCACTACTTTGACTTCCCTGGTCATACCTTGCTAATTTATGCCTTTTATTTTTAGCATTCATTTCCATAACCCCCACTTAACATTTATCTGAGATATCTGATCCTTTCTTTTTGTATAATAAAGAAGACAAAATAACCAACTTCACTCTCGCTATTAGAGCGAGGTTCTCACTAATTGGGCTTGTCTAAACTTTTAACAATCTACTTGGAGAAAATTTAACTGAGAATTAAAAGCAATTCTGATCATCACCCCAAAAGACTTTTAAAAAATACATGAAAAGCATATGGCTCTTTGCTTGGATTAAAAGAAAGAGAAAGAGAGAGAAAAACAGAATTAAAAAAAAATTAAGTACAATTAGGTAGAAAGACGATCTCAATAGCTTAAGTCAAAGCTTACCGTGTTACTGAGGTGAATGAAATCTATTACATGAAGTCCTCTTTCATGGCTCTTACACACTCATATTGATCACCCCACCTGCAGCAACAGCATTTCACGTGATTATTGTCTATCCAAACAGTGCAAATACCAAAGACTACCCCCTTAGAGGAAGACCAATTAGACCTCCCTTGTTTTTCATCAGTAAATATACAACACACAACCAGGTTCTTCAGCAGACAGACAAATGATCCTTATTCTTCATAAACTTACATTCCTCAACAGGGACTTTTCACACAGTATCAGTAGGACCAAAAGGGGTCTCTTTACAAACTTAATGCATCGTTTAAGCTCATAAATTACATGTAAATATTATGTGTGTGTATCTATGTTCATTTTCTTGAAAGAAGGTCTGAAGCTTTCACTCGATTCTCTAAGGAGCTGATGACCACAAATTTGAAGAATGACTTCCCTCTGTGAACAGGTAGCACCATTGGGCCAGAAGAGCTAAGCAACTGCATCATGTTGGTCAGAACTCAGTGGGAAGCCCCTCTCTCCTAAGCTATTTCTTCTCAAACTTTAAAAATCACTAAATTCTTAAAAGCAGCAGGTCTGGAATGGGGTCTAATATTCTTAATTTCCAACAAGCCCAAAGGGAATGTTGATGTTGCTGGTCCATGAACCACACTTTGAGTAGAAAGGTCTGTGCTTCATGTCACATAAGCCCTTAATCAGTCATAGGCTAATCAAAAGCAAACACTTGGGCTTCCCTGGTGGCGCAGTGGTTAAGAGTCCGCCTGCCAATTCAGGGGACACGGGTTCGTGCCCCGGTCTGGGAGGATCCCACATGCTGCGGAGCGGCTAGGCCCGTGAGCCGTGGCCGCTGAGCCTGCGCGTCCGGAGCCTGGGCTCCGCAACGGGAGAGGCCACAACAGTGAGAGGCCCGCGTACCACAAAAAAAAAAAAAAAGCAAACACTTACTGGACATCTATTTCTGCTTTATTGTGCTGGGTGTTGCAGGAAAATAGAGGACATATAATTTTTGCATGAAAATTTTCACAATCTAAGGGCAAGTTTTAGCTAGATGAAGATAAATCAGCAAGTTATATCAAATTGGATATAAGTACGCATGGGATTTTGTGGCATAAATTGTATGTTCATAAGGGCTTAAATTAAAGGAAAGAAAAGCATAACTTCTAGAGAGAAGAATTAATGGAAAAAAGGTAGAATTTTAGCTTGAATTTGAAGATACTTAAGACTTAGGTTCAGGAAAAGAAACACAGTTAAAAAAAAGAACCTACATAACCCTCATCTTAGCACCAGAAGTGAATTTAGGACAGTGAGAAGAGTAGCCTGATTGGAATAGAATTAGTTTGGGGACAGGGGAGAACAAAAAGGTAACTAATAAGAACATCTACAGTTTTTAGGACTAACGTAATTATGCACATTATTTCGCACATAAAAGTTGAGTTGCATTGCCTAGTATCTAGTTAGTTTTTAACATTCAGTTCATGTTGGAAAGCTTAAGGCAGTTTTTCACTTTTATGCATATGACAGCCATGGCACATTTGAAAAACCAAAGATAAAGCATTAACGATGAATCCATAAAGGGCATGATTGCGTTTTTGTTGTCAGCTGCAGTAATTGGCTCCATTGCTTTGCTTTATTTTACTCACACTATTTTCCAAAGTGTCTCACAAACATTTAAGAGAAATCAATTAGTGACTTATGCAACATTAAATTGCACAGAACTCTCTTATCAAAGGGTTAAAAGTAATCTAGGGGGGAGATTATGAAAATTCTCATGAGAATAGGTTACATTAAACGATCTTCCTAAAGCAAGTGAGTGTGGTGCAGAGAGTGAACAAATCCTGGTTCTAGGCTCGGCTTTTCCACTAACTCTTATTTCACTAAGCTGTAGAAAAACGGGTTGAATAGGTGTTCCCTGAGATACTATAAAAATCTAAAACCATGAGATGATACCACTTAAGGTGTTTTCTACTATTTTAAAACATTATTGATGGGCTTTCATTCCAAAACCAGACACCAGAGGGTCTGCTGAGTAAACAAGGAAAAAGTTTCTATTTTTTCATCTCCACAGTGTAGCCAAGGAGAACACTCATGATGGAAAGATTCTAAGCAGAGTTTACAGGGGTGGCAAGGTCCCTGCTTCCACTTGAAATTAGAAACACACCAAGGTCATGCCTAGACTTCAGATAAAGGCCTGACTGCTCTCTCAGGAAATCCAAATCCTTCGAGGGTCTAGGTTATCCTGCCCACTGTGTGTTTTGCATATGGGTTATGTTAGGCCCAAAGGTGGCCTTCCTGTGTATCTGTGTTTCACTGTGTCCCCTGCTCGAAACTAGGAACCAGAAATATCTCTTCAGTCCACAAACTGCCTCGTATACAGAAGTTTTCCTAAGTAGCTCTCCTTAAACACAAACTCATCGATCGGTAAGGATCCATGGAGATGAGAAGTAGTACATATGTTGGTGACTTTGAAAAATGTGTTTGGTAGCGCATGGCTTTGTTGATTTTCATGGTGAGCCTCGAAAACCAGAGGACAGCACAAACCAGTGGGGTCCTGAGTAAAATAAGGGAGAAATCCAAAACACATAGGAATGTATCCAAACCTGGGGACATCCTGGACACAGAAATTAAGGTCACCCCCTTCACAGTTTCACCAGTGTCAGACTTGCATCTATTTCTGTATCGAAGATATGAACAGAATCGAGAGTCTTTGGACAGATGTGAAGAATACGTGCTAAGAAATATGTGGCTAAGGAACACAGGACTGTCGAGCACCTAGTTCTGCAGGCTGTGAGAAGGATTTTTTTTTTAATCAGAGTTTCTGTTGTGCTATTAATTAACCTTTGTTAGAATTGGCATTGGATTTGATTGGATTCAGAAGAAAGGAGTGTACACTTGGGTGACTTGTGCTTTGTAACCTATTTACTGTTTTTATTGCTACTTGAAAGAACCTCATGCAGAATGGATCTATAAAAATCAAGATCCGAGGAGGATGGATCTGCTGCCCTGAGACTTTGCTCAGTAGAGTTCCGCACCTGGCCACAAGCCAATTGACGTCAGCTGTAATATTTGACTTCACTAGGAGCCTGGCCAGTGAAAAAACTGTCAGATAAGCCCCAGAATTTACTTAGAGCTCGGTCAGAGAAATGTTCTCTGGGCAAGAGCTATTTCTCCTCTTCCTCTGCATCCCACAGAGATGATCTGAGCCCAGCGCCTGCTTTGATGTCAGTAAGAACGTGGCAACCTGATCAGTTTCATGGGGAGCCGAATAAGACAAGCAAGAAGCATAGAGGGGAGCCCCTGCCAACTAGGAGAATTTCTAAAACGTAACTAAAACACACACAGCACTCACATACACATTCTGCAGATGAGAAATGGGATAAATATAATTTTTCCCTCTCCCAATGCACAGATGTCATCAGAAACTATAGGAGAGCGCAGGTTGGAAATGAATACACCCTGTTTCACCAAAAAGAGAAAATAATTTTGGCTTTGAATAGCCAGAGTGAAGGAGGGGTAAGGAAAAGAGGTTGTAAATCCATTATGAATGTGGTGCTTGCCTTCATTCTTGTATGATGTTTCTTAAAGCTATACAATTATATTATGTTAATGCAATGTATAGGCCAAGTTATAATGGCAGCTAATGTGGTTACCTCTGACTGTGCAAGAAAGCATTCAGTAGAGCTGCTGACCCATCACATGCTATTCAGCCCAGCTTTTCATGACCCAGGGTGGTTCAGGAGCACAGTGTAAGGGTCACACAGTGACTGTGGTCCCGCCATCCACAGAGATTTCCTCAATTCCACAGGAGTGGCCGGGTCTCAGGCTTCAACATTAATGTATCCAGGCATTGCTTAGCACCAACCTCAGACGCTCTGATTTATTAATTAGGAATTAGGACTATCCATTTTGTACCTCTTCCTTTCAGGTTGTTCCCTTCTCTCTCCACTCTACCTCCACCACAAAAGACACACTATGGTGCAGTGAAAAGAAGAAATCATTGCCAACGTAACTTGACAATGAGGCGGGGGAAAAGTGAAGAGGGTCTTGTGTCAAGCAAAAGAAAAGTAAACGTTACCCTAGAGAAAGTAATTTTTGACTGAGAGAAGTAGAAAGTGGCATTTTTAGAAAGATTAACAAGGAATCTGCATGGAAAATTGATTCAGAAGGAGGAGGACTGGAGAGACCAGTTTGGAGTCAATTATCCTAGACGGATGCCGAGGTGATGAGCATCTGAAGAAGGTAAAAGCAGGGAGAATGGAAATGGGGTCAGCATTCAAAGGATGTTGGTATGAAGACTTACTGATGATAGTAACAGCCGACACAAAAGTGGCACTTCCTACACTTCTAAGTATTTTATGCACATTACAAGATTTAATTCTCTCATCCCTATGAGGTGAATACCGTTAGGAAATAGAGGTACAGAGGGCTTAAGAAACTTGCCAAGATTACACAGGTCGTTAGCAAAAGAGCTAAGAAAAGAGCCCAGGCAGTCTGTGTCCATACCCCAGCTCTCAACCAGTGTACTATTTATACTACACTGCCCTTCACAGTAAACAGTCATCCCCATATGATCTTGTAAGCTCTTACATGGTGGTACAGACAGGCATTATCAATTATTTCACAGACGGCAGGGTGGGAAGGTACAATCTTTGTCCTTACTATTGTGAAACACATGGCTCCTGGTCCGTGTATCAGTCCCCTTGGGGAGATGAAGCCTAGGTGCTGGCAGAACACACAATCCTTGACTTTTCTCTGTGATGGAGAAGCCGGTGCTTGAGGAGAATGGTTGATTTTCCAGGAGATCTAACTCCTTCTCCAGTGATGAGAAATATTGACCCTTTCAAATACACTTCTTGACTGCGCTCCCTGCAGAGGATAGAAAATATCCACCAAAGGCAAGTTGAACATTTCATTTACTTGTGATGTGGCAGATTCCACAGAACCAGGATCAAATCATAATTGCTTACCCCTAAAGAATCCATTTCTATTCTAGCCCAATACTTGCATCCTAAAAGTATTGCTATTGGCTTGATACATTCACTTCCATTTTGTACTTCTCATACAAACTAGTAAACAAACAAAGAAAACACAAAGCAAAACTCTGTCTCCCTCTTTTGGTATGTGACTCTTGTCCATTGTGGTTTGCTGAGGATCTATCTGGTTCAGTTTAAAAAAAAGGCAGAGGACCCCTGGGATGGAATCACCAAAAACTCAAATTCACTCATTTTGGGTATTCTATGCTTTTGATGGATTTACTATATATTCCATTTTTGTCTTAAGCTGGTTGGGATTTACGTGCAATCAAAATTACTAATTCATTCAGACCTTATGAACTTACATCATTCTATTGACCTGGCCCAGATTTGCAAGCAGAGAATCCTACACACATCTTTCTTCAGCAGGTCTACAAGAACAAGGTGCCCCAGTGCCTTCTTGGGCCAAGAGCTTCATCCATAGGGTGGAAGTTCAGCACGTGAAAACAGAGCTGTTAATAGGCAGCCATCCACACAATGAAGACGCCAATGGGTGTGGTCTAAAAGCAGAGCAGAGTTCATTACAAGAGAAATGAAGTCATTCTTGTTTAATGAAGAGGCACATCAGGAACATGAAAGTTGTCCGGCTCTGGGGCTCATGAAAAGCCAAGGGGCACTAACAAATCTGGGAAGAACAGTTTAGACTTACAACTGCTCTGAGTGCATTTGCATCGTCTCTGCCCTCAAGGAGCATTTAACCCAGTTGAATTGGGGCAGAAAGGAATTTTTTTTAACTCCTTTTTTTTTTTTTTTTTTTTGCGGTACGCGGGCCTCTCACTGTTGTGGCCTCTCCCGCTGCGGAGCACAGGCTCCGGATGCGCAGGGCTAGCGGCCATGGCTCACGGGCCCAGTCGCTCCGCGGCATGTGGGATCTTCCGGGAACGGGGCACGAACCCGTGTCTCCTGCATCAGCAGGCAGACTCTCAACCACTGCGCCACCAGGGAAGCCCCAGAAAGGAATTTTTAAGAGTCACCTAGCCCTTTCCCCAGACTGCAGACAGAACTACCTACTCCGTTATTTAGAGAATCTTCTTTTTACCTTAGCACTGAGGAAGATCACTTCCACACAGGAAAGATGAAAACGGCGGATGTGTGTGTGCGCAAACATATGTATGTAGGTACTTAGATATGAATACCCCTCACCTCTTCCAGAATAAATGTAAGTGGCTCACAAGGATATATAAAATACTAGCAGGATGATGTCATATTTATCCTTCTGGAGTCTGCAGTTAAACTACGTGGGTTCACATCCCAGCTCTACTCTGACCTGGGAGTCTGGAAAGTCACTGAACCTCTCTCTGCATCAGTTTTCTCATCACTCTAATGAAGATAGTAATAGTCCTTATTATTAATAACTAGTACTGATAATAGCAGTTATTATAGTAGCTATGACATAGAGTTTTCCTGATTTTAATTAAGATAACCCATAGGGGCTTCCCTGGTGGCGCAGTGGTTGAGAGTCCACCTGCCGATGCAGAGGACACGGGTCCGTGCCCCGGTCTGGGAGGATCCCGCATACCGCGGAGCAGCTGGGCCCGTGAGCCATGGCCGCTGAGCCTGCGCGTCCGGAGCCTGTGCTCCGCAACGGGAGAGGCCACAGCAGTGAGAGGCCCGCGTACTGCAAAAAAAAAAAAAAAAAAAAGATAACCCATAGAAGACACTTACTGCAGTGTTTGGACCTAGACTCCGCCCTCCACATGCTTGTTCTTACTATTGAAAGCTTACCTTTAAAAAAAATCTCAATTCCTCCCCTAACAGCTAGAGGAAATACTAAAGTGTGCTGACCTTTTGTTTCCTCATATGTAAAAAAGGAGATAATTATTACTAGTATTTTGTAAGAATTAAATTAGTGCTATGTATTGAGCTCTTAACATATACCCTTGCAGGTAGTAAACACACAATAAATGGAAGTTGTTATTATTGTTATAAATGTTATTATATTTAGCAATAACAAAATGGTGCAATTTAAAAGCAGGGGTAAAAAATAAAGAATAATAAAGATGGAGATACAAAAATAAGCTGGGAAATTTGCTGAAATATATTTACAATGTCTGCACACGGGTGTACCACAAAATTGGGTCTAGGTTTTCTGGTTGTCACCATAAAATGGGAAACTTTGCAGTTGCACAATCACTGTGTCTGCTCAACAAATACTAATCACTACAGAAGATAGAACTATGCTGGTTACTAAGAGCAGGGAGTCATCTCTCTCATGGGTACTCTTAAAGAGCAGAAAACAACCTCCACAGCACCCTTGCAATAGACATTGCTGTGAGACCCATCTCTTATGCAGTGTGATAGCACCACACCAAAGTATAATTTAATAAAACAACTCTATAAGGGCAAAGGGTGGCAGCTGCATATCTTCAAGTACCAGCTCCTTCCAGATCGTATTTTATCCCAAACTGCATAATATGGAAGAAATTCTTCATAATGAACTTCAAATTCTGTAAACAGTCCTTCCTAAATAGAGTCTCTCTTGACAGAATTTTTGATAAATTTGAGCAATAAGATTAAATCGGCAGGCTGACAGAGTGTAAGAGAGAGTAGAATTTTAAATCTTACTGTGATGGAGATCATAGAGTTTCCCTTATTAACTAATTCTAAAACCCAACAACTCATTATCAGGAGGAAAGTCTAACTTGAATTCTATTAAAAGAGTATAAGCTGGGACTTCCCTGGTGGTCCAGTGGTTAAGACTTTGCCTTCCAATGCAGGGGGAGCTAAGATCCCACATGCCTCGTGGCCAAAAAAACCCAAAACATAAAACAGAAGCAATATTGTAACAAATTCAATAAAGACTTAAAAAAAAAAGTCCACATTAAAAAAAAATCTTAAAAAAAAAAGAGTATAATCCAATGCATACTTCTCTGTCCTCAGAGATGATGGAGAATGGTCAATATTACTGGTACAATGACATATTATGTACTGGAAGGTAGCTCAAAATTTCCTTCTGGTTCCTTTGATACACATGGTGACCATAAGTTACTGGTTTAGATGGATTCAGTGAGCTGTGATTTATCATGTATCCTTATATTGAACTTTGGAAGATGAACTCATCTTACCTGTTGAATATGATTTATACAGATTATTGAGACAGAATATTTGCCCAGTTATCCTGATAGTAAAGGCAAAAGCACACACACTTCCCCCCAGTTACAGTAATAAACACTTTATTCAGGCATACGGATTGCATCTGAGAAGCAAAGCTCTAAAGGGTTATAGCGAATACGTATCTGTAAGAAGAGCTAGAAGTAATTCTTCTTAAACAAATATTATAACTGAGCATGTTAAACTCTGTTAAGCTTAGTTCAAGCTTGCTTAACAGTGTTTACCTTGGAGCTGGATGTATTAAATTCTGAAATGCAATTCAAGTCAACAGTTCGAATTCCAAAAGATCGTGCTTGAAATGGAATGTTCTCTTTTTATAACGTAATTTTTCAAATTGTTTTTAATTGGCCTGCAGCTTTCTAATAAGCATTAGCTGAAAATGTGATGAACCTTGAGTCTTTACCTTGCTGAAAAAGAAAAAGTGTGATTTCAATATGCCTATCAATTTGCTGTGTAATAAGGCAAGATCGGGTGGATCTTTTCAGTTTTAGAAAAATGAATCTAATTTCCATGAGACAATTTGAGGCACTGTTTAATAGGCTTTTACCTGTCAGACAAAAGCACAGGGAGAAATTGCAATTTTTGGCTTCCCCCATGCAAATGACAGGAAGGAACACACTCCACACATACCTCACTGACACAAGGGCTCAGGTTTGTGTAGCTGTCCTACTCTCCTTTCCAAGGCAGGGCGAAAGGCAACAATGGTTCTGCTTCAAGATGAAAAAGAACATAAACAGCAGCCCAGAAAAGAAGCCTCCAATGTTTTTCCTACAAGAAACAAAGGAGTCTTTGCTCCAGCTTGGAAAGGAGTAATTCTCATGCTTTCTGAGGCTCACACCCCCTCTACCAAGTGCTCCTCCGATACACAGATTCATTTCTGGCACAAACTCAGGTAGGAAAGGACTGGAGCTGCTGACCCAGAAACCAGCTTTTTTTGGCTGTCTTGGAGCAGGGACACAGTTATTGGGATTTCCTAAGCCTAAGCACATATATTTATCTGGCGAGTGGGGAAGGGGATGTAGAAAAGTGTTTTTTGTTTTTGTGTATTTTGTACTCAAAATTTTTTTCTTTTGTATTTTTAAGTGCATGGTTGTTACACAAATCGTTAGCAGGTCGTAAAACCCCTTCTTTGTTAACAAATCTTTTTGGCTTTTATTCTTTATGGGTATTTGTGATTTATGGGCAAGGTATAAACACGAAATATACAAGTAGCTCTCATGTTGTTAGAAACAGGACCTGGCACAGAGACTCAAGAGTGTTCTTTCCAAGTAACATTTGAAGTTATAATAATGTCATTCCTAAGGTTTTGTCCAATTCCATTTCTGTCTGTGTCCCTCCTTACCTGGAATTATGATTCTAGATAATTAGGGAAAATGAACATGTAATTTTTTCTCTAAACATCTATAAGAGACTGTGTAAAAACCCATTCTTATTTTCCAAGAAAAAGTGGTAAATACAAAGAGAACACTGAAGAGTTTCCAGTATCATCTTCATCAGAAATATTAAATTTCATCAGGTAAGGTAAAGAAATTCTACCCAATTTGGGGAAATGGCCAATTATAGATAAATATGAAGAAATCAAATCTGGTCAGAGACTCTGAATCCAAGAATGGTAAATATAGTGGTAATAGGTATTTAAATACTTCCAGTTCCAGTTATCTATTGCTATTTAACAAACCATTATATATTTAGTAACAACACTATTTTATTATTTTCACAATTCTGAGGGTTCAGTGGGCAGTTTTTCTGCTGCTGTCTGTCACTGGGGATCAGTCATGTGGCTACAGTCATCTGACAGCTCGACTGGGGCTGGAAGGTCCAAGACAACCTCCTTCACACATGCTGGCTATTGGCTGGGGCCCCTCATTTGTCCTTCAAGTGAACACTCACTCTCCAGTGAGCTAAGTTAAGCTTCTTCACAGCCTAGTATAGTCTCAGGGCTCTAAGATAGTGAAAGAAGAAGCAGTAAGGCCTGCCAAGGTCTGGGCTCTAGAATTTGCACACCATGTTTTCTGCCACTTTCAGGTCAATGAAAATCGCATATTTGGCCCAGATGTAAGAGGTGGGTAAATAGATTCCATGTTTTGATGGGAGGAGCAACAACAAACATTGCAAAGAGCACGGTTCACTAGGGGTCATTATTCTAACAATCTACCACATTTCTGAATTATTTGATTGAAATAAAATACATTCTATCAAACAAGTTTTTTGGTTTAAAAAAACCTTCCATTGTAGTCATTCAAGAAATAAGTTAAAAATCTTGGTAGATGAGACGCTATCAATATTACACAGATTATAATTTCTGGAAGAGCAGTGCTTTCTGTTTCCAAAATGTGGCCATTAGCAGCTACTCTGTCTGTACATGACTTGGCACTTAGCAGAAGCTCAGTAAATTTTTGTTGAATGAATGAAAGAAGAAATAATGATATATAATCCAATTACAAAAAATCAAATCAGATACAAGTTTGAAAAGCAGCTTTTTAATTCTTTATCAAGAGTTTGAATTAGACTTCTAGCATATCTGTGACTTCCCTTCTTTAGTTCCTTGCCCTTAGATATTTGATATTGAATAAATGTTTGTTCTCTGTAAAATAAGCTGATGAATTTAGGACTTTTCTCTGAATATAAAGAACCATTTTAAGACAAAATTATTGATTCCCATTGATTCATGATAATTAATCCATGTAAAGTAACATAATCTCTCTGTTTAAAAAAAAAAAAAAAAAAGAGGCTTGAAGTTATCCCAAACTCCTGACTTATTGTCACATCAACTAAAAAGTACCTGTTGGAACTGCAACTACCATGAGAAAAAAAATTGTTATTTGGTTACCTACAAGAGAACTATAGAAAAGAACGTTCTTTCGAAAATGATTTTTGTATTAATAAGAAAAATATAGAGCAGTAGGTGGTAAGGGTGGGATTGTCGTGGATATGTATATGAATATATATGTGTGTATAAATGTATATGAGTGTGTGTGCTGGCTATCCAGCTTTTGAGCACTCCTCTGATTTTTGAGGCATTCCCAGTGAAACTTGGTGACAGGAAGCCAGTTACCCTCTATCCTCACTTCTGGCAGCTAAGATATGCACCTTCTACCCCTCTGGGTCTTAAAAGCTTGAGACAGTGAAACAAAAACACATGGATAATTGATAAAATATTTACCACAAATGGCAGCAATATTCCTATGAGTCCATCAGGGTAATGGGAAGTGACCAGGAGCCTGAATGGTGTTTCCTACCCAGATAGTTATGATATTCCGAAATTAGCTCAACCCCTGATGCTCAGACACCCTTAGTTCCATTATCAGAGCCTGTTTTTCACAGGTATCAAGTCTGTGAACCACCTATTGTCCTTCCAGGAAATTTTTTCCCCTACTTAATTTTGTTGCCTTCTGATACTTGCAGTCAAGAATTGGCTGACAGAGGGAATTCCATACTTTTATGTTTTCTTCATTTAATTTAACTCTTCAAACGAATTTTAAGTGAATCAAATAGATAAGTTGAATGAACATCTAAAATTCTACTACCTAATTTTGAAATCTTCACATCAGGGATTAATAGGATGTGATAAACTTCCTCAAGGATTAAAAATTTTCAGAGAATTTCTTTTGACCAGAATTGGCTGTGGTATGAAAAAGAGCTGTTGCATCCATATATACTTTTGGAGATTTGAGGATACCAAGTACTAACATATCATCCTCAGTAGAGCCTTTTCCAATGAGAAAAGACAAAGGAAACCAGATGAGATCAAAGCATCTGCTTCATTACTCAAAGCAGAGGACCCAGTCATTACAAAGTAATGCCTCTTCTTACACAAAATGCAGGGCAACATTGCACAGTGGAGAAAAGCTAGGTTCTGAAGCTACACTGGTTGGGTCCAAATTTGGTTCTGCCATTAGTACATGTGTGACTTTGATGAAGTCACTTTCCATCTCTGTACTTAACTTTTCTCATCTAAAACTCTATAGCCAAGGGTTGCATGAGGATTAAATGACTTAGTGTTTGCAAAGCACATATGCTTAGCACATGGCTGGCACTACATGGGTTTACTAAATAACTAACTGAAATGCAAAAGTAAGTGCTGTTGAACTGTATAGCATCTTATATAATTGTATGTAATCTCGAAACTTGTTATAAATAAAAAACACAGAAAAGACCTCTCCTTTTTTCATAGTTATGAAAGTTAGGCATTAAAATAGGATGAAGTCCTTGCTGAAGATCTGTAGGCTAAAGCATTCATTCATTCATTTACTCACTCAACCACAACATAGTGAGGGTCTGTTATGTGCCAAGCACTATATTGCCCTGTATACTTGGTAGGTATGGAAGGCAAATTCAGAGCTACTGTCTTCAAGGAAGTTCCAATTAGAGTTTCTTAAGTGTCCTTACCCTCAAATAGCTGAAATAATCAAAAAACCATAAGTGAGAAATCTATCTATACCTTTATGCCCATCTAAAGAAGGAGTTTGCAATTTTTTTCGTTTTTCTATAAAGGACCAGACAGTAAATATTTTCAGCTTTGTGGACCACATGTTGTCTCTCTGTCACAACTATTCTACTTTGCCATAATAGCACCTAAGTAGCCACAGACATTATATAAGTGACAAACAAAGACAGCTGAGGACCAGATCTGGCTCACGAGCCATTGTGTGCCAGTCCCCACTTTAAAGGCCAGGGGAGAGCCTGTCATCCTTATAAAAGAGTTAGTTACTCCTGAATCACAGGAGGAGAATACTCACCACCCATTTTATTTATTAACACATTGTCCCCAAGCCTTGGGCAATAACTTAGAACAGCTAAAATAACAGAAGAAAGGACAAAGAAGCAGAAACCTATAGATACCCTTTCAAGCCTTCTACGGTACATACTGAGCAGGGGAAACTTCAAATTCTGAGCTGCACATTTCAATATGTTTCTAATTATGATTAATTCCTTTTGTATTCATTGTAGGAACATTAATCATGATTAATTAATTTGGTATGAATGTGGACATAGCATTTAATTTCTCCCAAATTTCAGGGAAGCCTATATGAATGAATAATTGAACAAAAATGAGTTGTAGAGGAAGGCAACAGAAAGTTTGCAATGCCAACCAGAAAATGCAAGATGAAACACTATTAACATAGCATTAAAGCATTGGTTTGTTTTTGTTTTGCGGTACGCGGGCCTCTCACTGCTGTGGCCTTTCCCATTGCAGAGCACAGGCTCTGGACGCACAGGCTCAGCGGCCATGGCTCACGGGCCCAGCCGCTCCGCGGCATGTGGGATCTTCCCGGACCGGGGCACGAACCCACGTCCCCTGCATCGACAGGCGGACTCTCAATCACTGCGCCACCAGGGAAGCTCTAAAGCACTGTTTTAATGCTATATTAATGAGTGATGAGTTCAGTAGGCTATAAACACAGTATATGTGCCTCTTAGTAATACCTTATAGTGCATGAATATTTGTAGGGATATAAGAAACTCCAGAGCCAGGGAATGACACATCTCAGGTTCAGGCAAAATTGGTACTGGCTCTCTACTCCTCACCTCTGATCCACTTTCCAGAATTTCTGACAGAGTGACATTACTCAATCACAGCAGAGAAAAATTCTCAGTTGAAGAGACTGAGGTCTGAAATTGTTTTTTTATAATTCTTTCTTTTACAAGGTCAAAACAACAGTTTGTCATCCTCCCTTTCTCTGTCTAATATGCATACATTAGTGTCTGGCAGAGTGTCAGTTAGTGGAAAAACAATATCATTAATTGATATGTGCCTTCCGTCCCTAGTGCCAAATCGATGTTTCAGTTTTTAAAAAGTGTCCCTTTTCTCTGGGTAATACCAGAAATTATATCAGGAATTACCATCTAGCACAGATTGAGAGTGGGAAGATATGAAATGTGCACTGAAAAGTTTAAAACCAGAAAAAGGAAAGGCTTGAACAATGAAACCACAGGATAAACAAGTGCAACCAGACAAGAAACAAACTATTTCCTTCACTTCTTCTTTCCTTCCTCCCTTCTTCCCTCCCTCCCCACCTCTTTCCTTCTTTTTCCCTTTCTTCCTTCTTTTTTTCCCCCTTCCTCCTTCCTTCATTCTTTCATTTCTTCTCCTTTTTTAAAAAAATTTTTTTAAATCAATTTGCCTTCCCTACAACATAACTTAGCTAGGACACACCATTCACATTCCAAGCCCACCTACTAGTTTAGGCTATTGTTGCCTCTGTAAGAACCAGCTCAGATATGGACTCGTCATATTTCTCTAGGATGAGTCAGTTGTTCTTGTGCACCCGTGGTATTTCTCTCTTATCTCCATAGTCTGTCATGTTGGACTGGGATGATATCTCATATTACCTGTGCTTTAAGAGTGTGAGCTCCTTGAGAACAGGTTCTCGCAGTCCCCAACTCATCTTTGTGTCCTCTCTCCCAGTTTTGTGCCTGACACATGGTCTAGTGCATGCTTCACACGTTTTGTGAGACGATTACCGCACTTTCTGCTTGTCTGCTTCTTACATTAGTCACCTCTCCTCTCTAACCCATGGGATACAGAAGAGAATTAAAAAAAAAATTAAGTAGCATTTTTGCCAGGCTAATTTTCAGTTCAAACATTTGCAGCAGTTTGATATTTCATATTATTAGAGAGCCTAGGTTTTTCACTTTTGCTATCTATCGCTTAGTATCATCAAAATAATTCCTATTACTGCTATGCGCAAAAGAATGTGCACATGGTTCCAGATGATCGATTTCTCCACTTTTATACATCAGCTTTTATTTTCCAACTCTTAGCTATTTCCTGCTAAAAAACAAAGGAAACAAACCAACAGCAAGAACAATAAAACTGCTCAAGCTTTCTGTTCTGGGACCCTGCCCTTGTTTATTTCTTATCGGACAAATAATTCTGTAAGTTCTCTTTCTCAGCTCTTGTCTGCTCTCTCTGTTTGAACGTTGCTTTGTGTGTGCTCTTAAAGCCACTGCATAAGTGTGTTTTTTTGCTTCATTATCTGTATCACATATTCCTTAGTGGAAGTACAAGCAGGAAAGTTCTAGTTGTTGTTGTTTATTGTTTTGAACAATATCTTGGGGTCAACATCTCTCCTCTCCATTCTTACCCGGGTGGTTGGGTGGGATTGATCCACCCCCAATACTAGATGTGGGCCATGACTGAACCTTTTGCCCTGGCCGAGAGATTCGTTCAAGGATGGGGATACAATCCTATCAGATTCAACAATTTAATAGAAGATATTTGTTGGGATTCTAGGGAAAAGGAGCTTCTCTCTTCTCTGAGACTTAAGAATCAGTCTTTCTTTTCTGGTTGGTATGTCGAAGGCGTTCCATCCAGAACCACTGGAGGTGTATTTTGGTAGAGAGTTAGAGCTGCTGTGCCCAACAGAATCCCCTTTATGAAGGACAAGAGTGGATTGTCTGCAAGAAATTATGCCCTTGGTGATGTCATTTAAACTGCAAGAGCAAGCTTCCACTGAAGCCAACCTCTGGCTTTTTTGTATGTGAGACAATAAATTCCCATTATGGTTTAAGCCATCTTGCATTGGGTTTCCTGCCACTGAAAACTACAAGGTTTCTTATTGAACTATGGGTTAGCATAGAGCTGTATTTGAATCCTGACTGCATCACATTACAACCTGAACAGTCAAATAAACTCAGAGTCTGTCCTGGTTTTCCCATCTGAAAAATGGAGATGACATCTACTTACTGAGTTTATATAACACTAAGAGACACTTATAAATATCCTGGCTCATCAGGGGGCTCAGCCAATGTTAGTTGCTGTTATCATTAGCTATCAATTTGGATTAATCTCCAAGTCCTAGTGCTTTACACAGTTACAGACACTCAATACAATTGTCAGTGAAGATTGTTCAAAACACACACACAGATGTCCATCTGTGTGTGTGTGCATGAATGCTCATATATATACGTTTCTATGCCACATGTCTGAAATGAGTCATAGTTCACAAGAGGTAGGTGGCGAGTAGCTATTTGCAAAGCTGGATTATAAATCTCTGATTTAATAAACCTTTCTAGAGCTACAGAGTTTTATTCCCATTTGACAAAGATCTGTAGAGCTTTTACCAACTTGTGACAAGAGGCCATTTTTCCCCACTTTGATGAGCTCATACTGTTGCTGGGCTGTACCTTGTAAATCAGGGGAAATCATCACACAAATTCTTCTGGAAGAATTGGATATGTCAGCTGATCTCGGCCCCATTAATTTCCAGTTGCTCATTTTACACAAATTATATTAGTTCCTCCCTGGGGTGGGAGCCCAGGGGCAGAATGAGGGAGAGGGTGGGAGGGAGAAGAGGTGAATGGAAAGCTACACTATGTTTTCTAGGTTTTCACAGCTACAGTAAGAACAGAAGGAAACCTCTTACCATGATAGATGTGTGGTTCAGACATTTCCACTATGGAGACTAAAGACATTTAGTCTAATATCAGAGACTCAACCTTGATTTCTAGATTTTATTGGTAATATAGTAAACACAAGCTTAGTCCTTCTACACCAAAAGGAGGAACTGTAGTCACTGTTTTCCCGGTGATGGACCCACACCAATGAGTGGAAAGCAGTATCAGAAGTGTTAAGGGGCAGATGGTTGATTGCACAGTCATCTAGAACCAGGACCTGCTAAGTGTTTACCACTCGGCCATGGGAATGAGGACAAGGTGCTGGGGACATAACTCCAGGTTTATCTGATGGCTTGTCAGCAAACGCTGTAACGCTTTCATCACCCAGGCCGACAAGTTTTGCCGAATCACGAAATAACTTGTTTTAAGGCGTGCAGATGTCTGTGTGTGTCTTGTAAACAATCTGGGGGGTTGGGGAATCAAACGACAAAGGGCAGCTTTGCAGATCACAGCCCAGGATGATTGCTTGACAGGTCTGTGCCAACTCTGCTGGTGAACAAATAAAAACGAGCCATTCCCCTTCTCTGAGGACTCTGTATTTTTAAAGGGGGATAATAAATGCAAAGCTGTGCAAAGCCTGGCTGGGGGAAATGTGAAATCCATCTCCCATGATTTGCATAACATAATCAGCAGCGCTCTGACAATCAGGCTGGGGAGGCAGTTGGAACACGTGCTCCAGGGAGAGGTCCTGGAGCGCAAGCCCCAACCTGCCTGCTGCAAGTTCTTGATCTTGACCCCTGCCCGGTGACTAGCACCCCTCAGACACCCTCCCTCCCCAGAGTTGAAGACCCCTAGAGCTGGCACCCTCTCCTCACTGGTCCCTCCACAATAAGTGAGGACCACCCCACAATAAAGTCTGCCTGCATTACCTGTTCCTGTCCCTTGAAAGAAACTGACGTTTGTCCAACGCATATCTATGTGCCTGGTGACATGACTGAGAGGGAGCATTTCACACCATTTCTTGCTTTCTGCATGAATGACTCATTTTTCAGGGATGCCGTTCTGGCCATTTCAGAAGGTGTCTCGAAACGAAGGTAATTCATATCATTGTAATTCTACAGCACACAGTGCTACAGGGTCCATTTTGCATTAATGTTTCCATGGCAATCAGATACTTGACATTTTATTTAAACTATTAATCTAGAATTGCTCACCAGCCTATGAGAGGAAAGTCAAACCACACGATTTCACTTCTGGAACCAATACCGAACCAATAGGTTAGTTGCATAATTAACTTTCATTGTTTCAAAAAACCATAGTCCCCATAGGTGCTAAACACATCACAGAATTTAAGCTCACCCCCAAATGCTCCCTTTGGGGCCTCCTTTTGTTACTTACATTCAAAAGAGATTGCACAGGCTGGACTGGGTTTCCCATGGCCTCCCCCCCTCCCTCTTGCTAGGGCCTTCCACACCAGCCCCTGCACACTGAAACTCTTGAGTCAATTCAAACTGCATATGATTAAAAGATGGAAATATTCCCCATGGACATTGGGCAATTTATTTGTGAAAAAGATTTAATGAAGAATTTCAAAGCAGCCAGTGCCCTACAAAGAAAGCTCATTTGTGAATCTCTATGTTCTCTCTGCTGCCCTGAGCACAGCAGAGGGGCGGAGGAGGAACCAGTGCCCTGCAGCTATTGCCAAGTGTATCACATGTGAGTTTCTCAAGATATAAATATTCCCAGGCAGCTAAAGGCATTAGAACAGGCTGTTTTTAGATGGTCACCTCTAGGCTGGGCCTCCCCTAGCCAATTTGGGAGAGAGGCTGTCTGCCTTCAGTCTCCTCGAGGTCCTGCTCGCTCTACCTTCCCAGCCCTTAATGGTATCCTCTGACCCAAACATCCCAAGACAAAGCCACAGAGTCTCTTTCCTGAAGGGCTCTGCTTCTTTCAGCATCACAAAATGACCTTGCTCAATCTCCCTATCATTTAGTATTTGGATTCCAGCTGACACAAACTCCCCACACTCAAACAATAATAGGCAATAAAGGATAATAAAATTCAGTTTCCTGGAACATTGAAGCTTCAGAATAAGAGGCATCTGAATTCGAATCCTCCCTTACTAGCTGTCTGACCTTGGACAAATTATGTGAAATCCTTGGGCCTCAGGCAGCTCAGTTGTAATTTGGAGAAAATAATTTCTCACTTAAGGGTTTCTTGGTGTGTGTGGACTTAATAAGATTATGAATATAAAGCTCTTAAATCCACTTTAAAATACTGGTTATTATTTGTAGCAGAGGAAACAACATTGGACACAACATCTTGATCCAAATAAATAAACTTTAATGGAGAACTGACAAGACCCTCCAAAGTGCAAGAGAGGGCCAGGCAAGGGGATGCCTTTCAGGGCTCTTCAAATTGCCTCAAGGAAGTGCTACCCACAATGCAATATAATCTGAATCAAAACTACTGCAGAATTTTTGTAGAAATTGACAAGCTGACTTTAAAATTATATGGAAATGCAAATGACCTAGAATAATCAAAGCAGTCTTGGAAAAAAATAGCAAAATGGGACTTAAATTGTCTGATTTCAAGACTTACTATAAAGCTACAGTAATCAAGAGTAGTACTGGCATCAGGATCAACATACAGATCATTGGAACAGAACAGAGAGCCCAGGAATCGACCCATGCTTAGATAGTCATTTGATTTTTGACAAAGATGCCAAAGCAAGCCAGTTGGGAAGGAAAAGTCTTTGTAACAAATGTTGCTGGAATGAATGGATATCCATATGGAAAACAAAAACAAGACCCACAAACCCGCATCCTACCTTATTCTGTACACAAAAATTAATTCAAGGTGGAGCATTTCTATAGGTAAGAACTTTTAGAGGATAACATAGGTGGGTATCTTCATGAATTGGGGATAGAGAAAGATTTCTTAGGTCACAGAAAACAATACCATAAAAAAACTGGTATATTTGGCTACATCTGTATTAAAAACTGCTTATTTAAAAAACTCAGTTAAGAAAATAAAAGGTAAGCCACAGACTGGAAGAAAGTGTTTGCAAAACGTATCTGACGGAGGACTCCATAGCCAGGGTATATAAAGAAATCATACACCTCAATAATAAAAAACACCAACCACTCAATTAAAAATGAACAAAATATTTGAAAATTTTGCAAAAGAAGACATACAAATGGTCAATACACACATTAAAAGGTGCTCAACATCATTAGTCATCAGGATAATGCAAATTAAAGCCACAATGACATACCTCAAAACATCCATGAAAATGGCTAAAATGGAAAGGACTGATGACAGCAAGTGTTGGCAAGATCATAAAGGAACTCATACATTGTTTGTGGGAAAATTGTGAGTCACTTTAGTAGAAGTTCTGTAAGTTTCTTGTAACACTAAACATATGTCCTATAACCCATGATTCCACTTCTAGGTACTCACCCAAGAGAAATGAAAACTATGTTCACAAAAACATTTGTACAGGAATGTTCATGGATGCTTTATTCATAATAGCCCCAAACTGGAAATAACCTGGGGGTCTATCAACAAGATAATGAATAAACTAATTATAGTATATTCACACAATGGACTAATACTCAGCAGTAAAAAGAATTAACTGACATATGCAACAACATCAGTAATCTCAAAAACATTATATTTGAGTGGAAGAAGCCATATACAAAAGAAAATATACCATATGATTCCATTCACATGAAATTCCAGAATAGGAAAAACTAACCTATGGTGGAAAACTGTGTAACAGTCATTGGAGATGGGGATTGAGCTCTAGAGGCATGGATACCATTATCTGGATAGACATTTGGGTTACATAGATGTGTGTGTTTGTTAAAAGTTAGTGAAAATACCCTTGAGTTGTACATTTCCTGGTATACAAATTTTATGTCAAAAGAAAAACGTTAAACCTTGAATTTTGGTTAACCATATGCACACTGAAGTGTTTAGGAGGAAGTATATGGCTGTCTGCAATTTCCTTTGAAAGGGGGAAAGAATCAGATGGATATAAGTGTAGGTAGAGCAATGGATACACCAACAGAATATGTGATAAAGTAAACACAAGGAAGTGTTAATGGTAGAATCTGGAGGGTGTTCACTAGAAAATTCTTTCACCTGTCTGTTTGAAAATTTTCAAAATAAAATGTAGGGGGAAAAGGTATTACTTACTGTTTCTGTTTACTTGCCATTACTTTAAAGAACTTTCAAAAGGCACATTACATGCTTTGGTGTTTAGATTGATTAAATTCTACGTGTTCATTTAATCGCCAAACAGTTTGGGGACGGGTGTTCTGCTCTACAGTGGGCACTGGGATAGGCACTGGAGAGCCAGTAGCGAATGATATAGTAATAGACTCTGCCCCACGGAGCTTACGTTCTGGTGGAGACCAATATATAATGAGCAAATAAATAGACTAATTACAAGTGGTGATCTGTTATAAAGGAATCAATCACAAGGTTGAGACTGAAGGGGCTGCAGGACGACCCATCTTATGTAGGATGGACACAAAGAGCCAGCCATGTAAGCTGGGGCTATTTGGAGAGTCAAGAAGAGCAATCCAATGGAAGGTACAAGTTGTGCGTGACTCTGGGCACAGGCAAACAGCTGAAAGGCCGGTGGGGCTGGCCGGGGAGAGGAATTCAAAATGAAGATGGAGAGCCAGACAGGAGCAGGATGAGTGGGGCTTTATAATTCATGGTAAGGGGTATTCTAAGTGCAGTGGGAAAGCGAGAGTTCTAATTAGAGCGTGACATGATTAGATTTATGTTTTAAAATCAGTGTCCCTGTTATGGTGGGCATGCACTCGACAGAGTGCTGCAAGTCCAAAAGGAGAGACCAGTTATAGAGCCTGGGTGAGAGACGACAGTGGCCTGGATTAAGGTAGTGACAGTAGGAATGGAGGGAAGTGGATTGCTTGCCGATGAGCTGTGGTTGGAGACTGAACATGCCTGTTCTGGTTCTAGATATGTACACGTACATACATATATGAAAGCAAAAAGCAGACTCATAACTAAATGTCATAACGATGCCCTGAAGTCAGGAGGCAAATGAGTTTGTAAAATGTTTTTCAGTCCTCCTGGGAGGGAGATCGGGGCAGTGGAGGTGAGCCTTCCTTGTTCTCACCTTCCAAACCAGCAGTGCTGGTGTTTTTTGTCATCCTATTACTATGTTAGTGGGCTGTATATTAAGATCTTCTAAAAATTAGTTAACAAAAATAACCGTTAAGAGTCTTGTTTGTGGGGTTTCCCTGGTGGCGCAGTGGTTGAGAGTCCGCCTGCCGATGCAGGGGACACGGGTTCGTGCCCCGGTCCGGGAAGATCCCACATGCCGCGGAGTGGCTGGGCCCGTGAGCCATGGCCACTGAGCCTGCGCGTCCGGAGCCTATGCTCCGCAACGGGAGAGGCCACAACAGTGAAAGGCCCGCGTACCGGAAAAAAAAAAAAAAAAAAAAAAAAAAGAGTCTTGTTTGTGTCCACATGGGCTAAAGAGGGGCGCTTTTAAAGTCATTGGTATTACTATCAGTGAAGCTCCGTTAAAGACCCCTGCTGTTGGAGAAAATAAGAGTCTTTTTTGGTTGGGTTTTAAACTAATCCTCCAGATTGCTTGTCAGTCTGTATTAATCAAAATCACTAGATAACTATTCAGTACTGTTCCACTTTGCTCACATAGACAGTCATAGTATTTCATCTTAAAAAAAAAATTGTGAAATAAAAACATCATGGCAATCTGGCTCCCACATCTGTCACCGTGCTGTTGGCCAGGGCTAATTTGGCTCATTTGGTGAAGTTAGTTGGCCAGGGCCGCAGCTCCACAGTGGTCATACTTCGTCTTCCACTCTCAGAAGCTTTTCCTTCTGAGGACAAGCTTCTCTGATAGAGAAGCTTGCAGGGCTCTTCTTCCCTTCGACACCTCTAAATCGTATTTTTAAACCTGGATTTTTTATGGTTAGGACCAAAGGCTGACTACTGTTTATATACAAAGGACTTACTGCAATTCTGTTTACCTTTCTACTGTGAAGAGGATTCATTCCGGTTGAAGGGAGAAAACTCTGTCTTAATTGGGTATGTCAGGAAAGGAAGATATTAAACCAGGCTAGATATGTAAACTTGTTTTCATTAGGTAATTGCCATTGGAGTCTTAGAGAAGGTAAAATAACCTTTCCTCAAACAAGCAAACGATCACTCTTAATACAGCATGCAAACAAAAGTCTAATTCATGGACGCGCCGACTGTGTCTTTATGCCTCAATATTCCTTTCTGTGGGCCCAATATACTTTTGTGCAGAGCCCTACCTCATATGTCAAGGCATACAGTGACCTTATAGAGAAGGAAGTTGGCTACCAAGTGCAGTTTTCCGCCTAGGAGGACCCTCTTACCCCTCCCTGGGAAGGGTCTGTGCTGCTGAATTATTCCCCTGATAAAATACAATGGATTTGCTCTGAAACATCTGAGGTTTACCTCGTCTCCCTTGCAACCAGGGTACCTGCCCGCTGGGTGGCTTAGCTGATGTTTGGAGAGTCTTACACACAGGGATTGGACAAAACTCTTTGGTTTCCTCTCCCTTGCAGTCCTTGCAGTCATTGCGAGGCAGCAAAGGTCATCCCTCCTCCGTTGTGCTTGTGTTCAAGGAAACTGCAAAGTTAAGAAGGAACAGGGATTATCAAGAGGGACTTCTGGGACTTTCATTTTTAACCTGAGTTGAAAACACGGGGGTTTGCAGACACGGGGGTTTGCAGACCTTATTGGTAACCCTTTAAACTGAAGTCAAAGGGTTCAAAAGGAAAAGGAAAGTCTGTGAAATATATACTAAAGGAAGAAACCACAGTGAGAGAGGGAAGTAATACGTGATTTGGGATAGATGCCTTTGACATATTCATTGATCTCAGAGACTTGCAGAGCGCTGATAGCACTCTGGCCTCAGGGTGAGGGGCCTTGCCAGCTTCCAGATCAAAGGAGCGCCTAGGTGCTGAATCCCTGGCGTACTCCCAAGCAAAAGTGCCTGGAGCCACATTTGCTAATTACAGGTTGTGTTCTGCTGTTTCCAAACAGGGTGAAAGTGACAGAAGTTTAACTGTGAATAATTACACACTTGAATAAGTATGTGATTAGCACTATTTGTTGTGGTCGGGACTGGAGTGACGGGACAAGAATGGAGTGATTGCATTATTTACAGCTTAATTGTAGACAAGTAATTACTTGTGTAAACGGATGGTGTGGGGTGGGAGAGGACCTGCAGAAGAATGTAGATGATCTGAAATTCAACTTCTTAAACCAGTCACCCTGGCCCCCTCCGCCAACCCCCTCGGAGCTTGATAAAGAGAATCAACTATGCATTTCTTGAACGAAATCCGTTAGAATGTTAAATGTCTTGTTCAGTCTAAGCAAAGGATCAGCAGAGACATTAAAAAAAAAAAAATCTCAGCTTGGAAAGTAATAAATCACAAATGCCACCTAGTGGTTCTTAGTATCCGGTCGCTGCGTTATCTCTAAGTGTAGCCATAACCCTTTTCCAGTGAGGATTTTTCTAGCGGAGGAAGGGGTGTTCTAGCTGTGGAATTGAATTGAATGGACCAGAACTCCAAGTCCATCAGTTCATCCCCAGTTTCTCTCCTTACCCCCGCCTGCCTCACCAATCCACCTTAAAACCCGCCTACACAGATCACCACAGTCTGAAATTCGTCTCCACTTTACACCATTATAACTTCGACAGATACAGTGGAAATTTGACTGCAAATCACTTTGTAGTTTTTACTTTCCCCAAGCCACTAAAATAATAAATGAAAAAGTCAACAGTTTTCTTGATCTGGGAGTAGACTCATGGTTGTGTTTCCCTGCCTCTCACTTCTCATTCACCAGGTGGTTTAAAGCCACTTGCCCAATTACTACACCCTTCGTTTCAAGTGTTCACATCTAGATTTGAATCCAGAGGGGTCCGGGTGCTAAAAACTCTCCCAGAGGAAGTGCCTGTTTGCTAAGAGCTTTGGAGGGGAGGAGCACAGAGAATAATTTTTTGTTAAGTCTTGTTTCTTTTCACACGCTCCCTTCTCCCTGAACTTCTTCTCATGATTTCATTAAATAATAAATAGAAAAATCAATTTTCCTTAACAGGTCAACATTGTACAAGTAAAATGCCTTGAACAGGGCCCAGAGGCTATTGCTGTAAACCCAACAGTACAAGCTGAGCTGAAAGCTGCCCTGCTGTGTGGCTCTGCGCAGATGCCATCTTCCACAACCAACAGGGCTGCCTTCAGAGTCTCTGTTTCTCTGGTTGTAACACCAGGAAAAATTGTAGTGGTGATGCGCCTGTCTCAGGCTACCAACCTAAGGTGCCCTTTGTATCGGGTGGTCACTTTCCATTTGAGACAGCTACAATTTCATATACAGGTTGTCATTTCCTATTGCGGGTCCATTTCCTTGTGTGATTACCACTCTCAGCAGGATATCCGTGCCATTCCCTTTGTGAGACACTCCCCTGCAGGTGACCAGGGCGACCTCTCTCCTTCTCAGGACTGCCTGTGCAAATCCTTGGATTCTATCACCCCTCAAGATAGGTCTGATTAGATCCCAGGGACACCACTTACTGGTATGTCACCAGAAGTCCTTAAGTTAGGCACATCACCCTTAGATGATGTATTAATTGTGCTTCTTTATTTTCTGTGTTTCCAATGCTTTGACAGTTGGGGCTTTGCTGACACTGTAGCCAATCCCTAAAATAGCAAACAACTCACCTGCTAGAGGGCCTTTCACATGCAAACTAACCAATCCAGAGTCCACACCCTCCCCCAGCCCCTCTCTATTAGGTTCTTACACTCCATCCAGGCCACTATCCCCACCCGCAACCCCTGCCCTAGTACCAGACAACTAGACACAGTCTTATACCCCAGAGCCCACTGGAATTATTCAAACTATCCAATCCTAAACCTGCTTACCCTGCCTTGCCCCATTCCTTCCCTCAGGAAACGACAATAAAAGTTCACGTCCACGCTTTCCCCTTGCTCTCCATTCTTCCTCATCAACCGTGGTGCATGCTGGTGTGACCATGCACGGCAGGCACGGCACGGCCCCTCCTCGTGGGAACTGTGAATAACAACCATCTTTTCAGTGGCAATAGACTCCTGATCTGTTGACCTCACCAAACCTGAATGACAACAAACATAAATGTTAATACAGACAGCCGTCATGCTTCTCCAGAATGGTTATTCCAGGCTATTATCACTTTTTCCTTGGAGCTCTCATCCCAAATGCTCATTGAACAACACACTCATCTTATAGTAGGGAAAACTCATTTCATCGGAAAACTTGTTGTGCTGGGTTGCCACATGCCAACTTATTCTTAGCTGTTCTCCTTGTTCTGTCACAGACCCCATTCTGCCCACAAGGGGCATATTCCACTCTTTTTAAGAAAACGATTTTATTGGAGTATAGTTGATTTACAATGTTGTGTTAGTTTCTGCTGTGCAGCAAAGTGAATCAGTTATACATATACATATATCCACTCTTTTTTAGATTCTTCCCCATATAGGTCATTACAGAGTACTGAGTAGAGTTCCCTGTGCTGTACAGTGGGTCCTTATTTGTTATCTCTTTGAACATTTCACTCTTAAAAATACTGGTCACCTCAGCCCACTCTGCCTACCCAAGGGAGTATCTCTTTTCTTAGAAATGGTTGACCTGACACACATACTCTTAAATTCCCTGCTAACTTGAGAATGACCCTTTTGGAACTAATTTTTCTCTTCTTCACTTCACCATTCTGATTTCGTGCTTCCGTTTGTTTTGAAATATCTAAAATCGACTTCAGATTTTGAGAAACAGAGACCGGCCTTCAGCCAAAGACCAAAGGGCTGAGATGGAAATGTCAGGATGAAAAAGGAAGTTTGCTGGAAAGTCAGCTTGGAACTTGGCCCCAGCTCTACAAAGGACCAACAGAGTGAGTCTGGCCATGTCACAACTAATCAAAACCTTATGTTTCTAAGTGCAAACTGAGAAACTGAGTTAGGTGAGCATCCTTGGAAGGGACACGGTGCACTCTTAGGAAGCAGCCCCTCCTGGGATAACCTCTTTTGGATAATTCCAAATACGTCAAAAAGATACACACTTCTGCCCTGAATGAAAAATCTCTTTCCAACGTGCTCTTTGCCTTCCATGTCGTGAAGTCTTCTCATTTTCAACTTTCGTCAGCCATATGCCATTGACCCTACTCCGTTCTCCATTACTGTAACTCCTTGCAAATCTGACAGACGTTAGTGCCCCAGGAGTGACCAGCAAATCTGGCTGAATTGCATAGCTGGTTCTCAGGGACCCATCCTAGGCAAGGAGTCTCCAATCATCCCATATCCACAGGGACCTCATTTTGGATTCGTATCCTTCATGAGACAGGCAAGGGTGCCACTCATGTCAGGGCTGATTCAGATCATTCTTTCCAAATGATGAAGTGAGCAGCGCTCCTTCATCCCAGATCTTCTCCAGTCAGTGTTTTCTATGATACAAACACCAGCCCTATTGTATACGTTGCCACTGCTCAGGAAATCCTATTCTTACCATAATGCTTTCCCTCAAGCTGTGCTTTCTAAAACCATAGAAAAGGTGTGCTTTGACTGAAAGCATGTTGAAGGTTGCTGGACATCAGCATAACCCTAGTCATTGCCAAAAACTTTCATTGAATAAATAAAGGGTGTTTTCACTTTCTCAGCTATGTCAATAGTGAGCACATAAACCGTCTATCCTAAAGGAACTAAGCCTATTGTATTTTTAAAAATTAATATATGTTAGCTATTTTGTGGAAGGTTGGGAGGATGGTGAGAGGCTTTGGGGTGTCTTTTGCTTTCGTTTTATAGCCATGAATGCAAGATGTTCTATCCCTCATCACTTGAACAGCCAGCCATCACACACACCGATCAGAAGAGAATGCTAAATTGCTGGTGACTGCAATGGCATAAGCTATGTTTAATCATTTACTTTGAATCTCTTTAAGATGATAATACCCTAGCCTATAAGAGAATCAATATGTTGCATTAAAACAGGATTTGATGTCGCATAATACAATATTTAAAAGCACAATGGAAAAGATTCTCACAAGAACAATTCAGCCCTAAGTAGAAACAGATGATGACTGCTATGATTTCCACTCTCCTGTTTTTAAAGGAGAAGCGGTTTCTTTTTATTTTGAAAGGCATATTTTTGAGAATGTTCTGTTCTATCAAAAGTTGTAAATGCTGTGAGGCCATTGAGCTTAAATGCTTTTAGATTAGTTTTTAAAGAACCATATAATATGCCCGGGAAGCAGGACAGTGTGATCTTAATCCCCATTGTAGTGAAGTAGAAGCTCAAAATGTCACGAGGTGCCACACCAAAGCAACAAGGGAACATCCCAGAGTACATGTCGATGGGAATTATCCCTCTTCCTTACTCATTTTCTTCCTCCAGTCAAAACAGCAGGGTCTCTGGCTTGAAACTGGGCTAAAAGGAACAGCATCAATTCAGGAGAGGATGAATGAAGGGGGAGTGGAGTGGAAATCAGGCCACCTCTCCAAGAGCTTTTAGGTGGTGAGTCAAATGGCTCTGCACCAAGCAAATTGGGGATGCAGCTGAGCTCATCAGGGGAGTTTCTAAGGCATGTATCCTCCAAGGTCCCTCTAGGTACTCCTCTGATATTGCCAAGTATTTGGGTTCAGTAAAAAGAGGACTTACTTGACTGGGATTCAGGCTTGGCCACTAATTTGCTGAGTTTAAGGCTTCAGATCTTTTAAAATTGTGTACGAAGCCATTTCCTCTCCCACGAGGACTTCCTGGTGTTAGTGAGTCAGTGGCTCAGATGTGCTTTGAGCTCCTTGGCCAGGTTTTAACATCCCAAGGTGTCACTCTCTGTGTAAGATTTCCTGACTCCAGTCCGTTCAACAGCAGTTACACCCAATGCCCATGTCTTTGAGCTGGGACAGGTAGAAAACTGGGATTTCCTTTGTTCAACCACTCTATGACCTAAGGCAGTCTGGCACAGAATGGTGTTGTGGGTGGATGAGCATCTGTTCTTATTTACAAGGATGCTGTAGAGTACTGTCATGCTCATTTCCTACCTCCTGGGACTTTTGTGAGGTTTATCGTGATTATTCCAGCAGTGCACCAGAGAAGACGAGAGCTTTGGAAGTATAAAATATATTTAGTGGGCTTCCCTGGTGGCGCAGTGGTTGAGAATCTGCCTGCTAATGCAGGGGACATGGGTTCGAGCCCTGGTCTGGGAAGTTCCCACATGCCGCGGAGCGGCTGGGCCCGTGAGCCACAACTACGGAGCCTGCGCGTCTGGAGCCTGTGCTCCGCAACAAGAGAAGCCGCGATAGTGAGAGGCCCGCGCACCGCGATGAAGAGTGGCCCTCCGCTTGCCACAACTAGAGAAAGCCCTCGCACAGAAATGAAGACCCAACACAGCCAAAAATAAAATAAATAAATAAACAAAAAAACAAACAAAACAAAAAATATATATTTAGTGTTTGCTGATGACTAACAGTGCTTTTGATTTTCCACTTACTTTAAATTTGTGATTTTCTTCAACATGGAATTCATGCTGAACGTGCTCAGGAGGTGAAAGTTGGTGAGGCCAAGTATCTCAACATTATTTTGGTGATACTTTTTTTTAAATTTAATTTTTTTTTTTTTTTTTGTGGTACGCGGGCCTCTCACTGTTGTGGCCTCTCCTGTTGCGGAGCACAGGCTCCGGACGCGCAGGCTCAGCGACCATGGATGGCTCATGGGCCCAGCCGCTCCGCGGCATGTGGGATCTTCCTGGACCAGGGCGCGAACCCGTGTCCCCTGCATCGGCAGGCGGACTCCCAACCACTGCGCCACCAGGGAAGCCCAAATTTAATTTTATATTATTGAACTCATAGGTGCACAAGAAGCTTGTATGTAACATCAATAGACACACTTTCAGTGTGGTTCTCCTTAGTTAGGATGTCGTCACTTCCCGGATCCCTATCCTCTCTTGTCTTTTCATCTGCCTTTCCCTCGGGGAGCTTTAATATACATTCATGGCTTCAGCTGAGCTCAGATGAGAATATACAGCATGATGTTCCATGCTGCCAACCAAAGAGTAAACCTTTTTTTTTCAAAATAATATTTGTATTTCTTCTTCCTAACTTTGGAGTTTTGTAATTACACTTAAATCTCTCTTTCACATCCCCAAGGTCCATTTAATTACCACGTTGTGATACTCTATCTACTAACCATCACAGATATCCATTTTGTCCTCTCTATGCACGCTGCCACTAATGTTGGGGAGATTGTAGAAGCTTCCTGACACTTCTACTGACTCAGTCGCACTTACTTGCAACCCCTCTAGCTGCTGTCAGAGTAATCTTCCTAATACAAAAATCTCATCATGCTTAAAATCCTTCAATCGTTCCCCATTGTTTTCATGCAGAATCTGTTCTGACTCTTCTGTCCATTTTCATCTCTTGTAACTTCCTAATACTCACATTACGCTCCCAGTCATACCAAAGTACTTGCATTTTAAAATCAGTCATGTTGGGCTTCCCTGGGGGGCACAGTGGTTAAGAATCCGCCTGCCAACGCAGGGGACATGGGTTTGAGTCCTGGTCCAGGAAGATTCCACATGCCGCGGAGCAACTAAGCCCGTGCGCTACAACTACTGAGCCTGAGCTCTAGAGTCCACGTGCCACAACTACGGAAGCCCGCGTGCCTAGAGCCCGTGCTCCGCAACAATAGAAGCCACCGCAATGAGAAGCCCGTGCACCGCAGTGAAGAGTAACCCCCACTTTGCCGCAACTAGAGAAAACCTGCACGCAGCGACGAAGACCCACCTCAGCCAAAAGTAAATAAATAAAAATAAATAAATAAATAATAAAAACAGTCATGTTCTTTCATGCCTCTGCCCTTGGGCCAATTGTTCTCTATTTCTAGAATGACTTTCCAACTACCTTGCCTTTTTTTAATTTTAATTTTTATTTTAGGATTAACTGACTTGCCTTTCAAGATTCAGTTCAGTTATTTCCCAGAGATTCAAATCAGAAGATCTTCTCAGAATTCCCTGATCTGAGCTAGATGCCTCCAGTTTTGAGTTCCCAAAGTACCCTGTGCACACCTGTCACAGCAACTATCACACACTGTTGTTTCACAGTATCAGCCCTCATGTGTCTCTCTCTCCGCTGCACTATGGACTCTCTGAGTGCTGGTTTTCACTTTTCTTTTTTAATCTTTTTATTCCTGAAGTCTAGCCTAATACCTGGCACACAATAGGGGATAAAACTAAGAAGAAACTTAGATTCTGAGGGGGATAAACTTCCTTTTCTTATAATGGAAAGTATAGTTTGCCTGTTGTAAAGAATGACAACATAAAGCCCATTTAAATAAAAATGCGTTGGGATAGAATTCTGATTTCATATTCTGGAGGACTGAGTGGATACATCATCCAAAAGATTTCTGAGGAACTTGGAGAAAGCAGATCTGGTAATCTAACCTAAGAAGTGGGTTAGAATTGCCTGTAAAACAGAAAATAGGAAAACGTTTGGAGGCCCAAACATAGTGTGGCTGAGGGAGGAATGCTCACCCAGCCTTCCATCAGCTTTCCTACCTTTCCCAGCACCCTTTGCTGTTAGACAGGGCCATGTACCCTGCCCAGTCCTGGCTAATGAAATGTGACCTGTGTCACTTCCAGGATAAGGCAGTGAAAAGCCCATGCTTGAGCCTTTCTCTCTATGATGCCAGGGCAATTGATGAGATGATGCTCTACATGTTGCATTTACAAGAAGGGAGAGTTCTATCAGTTTGGGTGACAGTATGGAACAGAGCATTGTGCAGACTAATATGAGAAATAAAGTGTGTGGTATCAAACCTCTGAGATTTTGGAGGGGGTGTGTGTTATCGCATCGTAATCTAGACTATCTTAATAGAGAAATGATTTAGAAATAAAACAAAGAAATAGAAATGTCCTTTTTAAAACTGGATGACAGTAATTTGATGCAGATAAGTGATGTCATCCTTCTCCAAGGACATTTAAACCTGAATTCTTCTATAGAGTACTGCTGAGAGACAGTTCTCCATGGACCTCTCACATGTCTGCATGTCTTATGAGCAAAGAACTGACTTCCTTGTTTTGTACTGTCTTTTCAAGGATATTTGCTCAGGGCACATCCTTGGAAAATATAGGGTCCCTTTTTGGAGCAAAGGGCAGGGTAACTTTCAGCCTTGGAAGATAGTGTGTCACTCTGGAACAGTGGACAGACATGCTCATGCCACATCCAGTATATGAGATTATATTCCCTAATTTCATAGTTCCTCTTCTGTATTGCAATCCATTGCATGTGCAGGTGTTACCTGGCCCTCTTCACGTTGCCCTCTGGGAAATGGGGCTTGGGGATCAGTACAAGAAAATGCTGAAATGCTGGCTACTTCTATTTCCGTGAACAATAAAGATTTTTCTTTCTAACCCAGGGTTTTCATGTCTTTTGCCAGCATCCGTGAAACTGGAGTGTAGTATCTTAGTTTGCGAGTCACGTAAAATCTCAGACCTTCACAGTTCTTGACAAATACTAGGAAAATCAAGTTCAGTATAGGGGCAGGGCTTGACTTAATGACAGTTAGTTGTATGATACCATTCCTGAGAATCAAACAGATCATGGATAAAGGAAAGACTTCTCAGGGGCTCAGAGCTGCTGAGGCCTCCATCAGAATACAAAGGAACTGATCTCAAAGAGAGTGCTTCATAGCCCAGGTGGAAAAATGCCTTTCATGTGCAGTAGAGAAGGCATTAGGAAAGAACTTTTAGAATCAGTGCAGCTTCAAAGTACAAGTGCAGTGCTGAGAATTCTAGAACATGATGATTTCTGGCTGCCCATGGGAGTAGGAGAGGAGAAGGTATACAAAGGAAGAAATCACTTTAGAAAATATTTTGGCCTTATCATATGTAACAACATGCACACATGCTGAGATCTAACAATTCCACTTCTAGATGTATTCTCTATAGAAACTCTTACAAAAGTGCATCAGGAGGCCAGAAGAATATTCACAGCAGCACTTCTTGTTAAAACAAAATATTAGAAACTACCCAAATGACAACTGACAGGAGAATGTATAAATAAATTGCATTATGATCCTACAATAGAATATTATGCAGCAGTGAAAATAAAGCAACACAGTTGGACAGACCCTAGACCATAAGAATAACTCAGTACAAAATACACACAGTGTTTTACAATTTTTATAAAGCTCAGAACAAAACAAAATTGGTAATATATTGTTTAGAGCAGTGCTTTAAAAACTTTTTGACAATTGGCCAAAGGAAGAAATACATCTTACACTGAGATCCATGGACCACTGTAAGAAATGATTTTACACACATACTATAATACACACACACACAGAATGAAACAAATTTTCGTGCAACATTACTTACCCTTATCATGTCCAGCGTACTCTGATGTTTTCCATTCCCTTGTATTCTATTTCATTAGAACCAAATTCTGATCATGATCTATTAATTTGATTACATGGCCATAACCTGAATGGAAAGACTATTGATTTAGGGATACTTATGTATGTGGTAAAGCTATAAATATAAGCAATAGAACGATAAACACAAAATATGTCACAGTGGTGAGTAGCAGAAAATGGGATTGTGGGGGGGAGGAGCTCACAGGTAGTAATAGTGAGATTGATAACATTTTAGTTTTAATTATGGTGTTGGGCTCATGAATATTTATTTCATTATGTTACTTAATTACATATTTACATTGCATATATTATGTGCATGTATCAATTATAACAAAATATTTTTACAAAGAGAAAGAATAAAGTGAATAGGGGAGGGGAAGAGGGGAAGAAAATAAGGAAATGCAGATCGTTTCTAGAAGGGACTAAGGATCTCAGTCTCTGAGTTGTCATGATGACCAGGGAGTTTTAAATCTAGAAATCTTTATAGGCTTGTGAAATATTCAAATGTCTGAACCTGGACTTCTGTCTTTGCATGTTCAACTGAAGATGACTAGAAAGGGTCTGGAGCTCAGTCCAATTGTCAGAAACCACCTTTCTCTGAAGCCAGTTGGAATCCCAAGGGCCCCATCAGAACTCTAGGAAAAAGAGGACAGGAAGAGCAACAGACCAGATAAAATATGGGGAGCTCTAAAGAGACAGCACTGGAGCCAACCATAAATGTGGTTCACTTGTAGCCTAGACCATTTCTTCATGGAGAAGAGGGATTTGTACTTTAACCAGATTCATACTTCTAAGACCAAACACAATGAAAAAAAAGAAGGGGCAATTAATCTACAGATAATCAATGAAGAAAATTAGTCCAAATAAATTGAGATTACAGTGTGGATCTAAACTTTTTGAAATAGTATGAATATCCGTATTAATCATATTGATTGAATCACTTTCATGCTTACCCTTCAACTTCTACTATTTCAAAACTAAATCAAACAACAGATATCTGGGTACTCCTGAATTGTGGGTTAAATGCAGAAGATAAATGATTTTCTGTATTTTCTTATATTTGAGACTAGCTCAGAATATGAGGTTTTACATTTTCTTTTCCATTCTACAAAATACAAACTCTGGGTCATAGGATGTGTGGAATATCAAAGTAATGATGACTACTAAGGTAGTACCTTTTTCTCCTAATGAGTTTTTGCATGGATTTATTCTAAAAGTGATTCAAGTGTGTTGATCATTGTATGCGGAAGTGCTAACTGGATAATACATTTGCAGTGTGTATCAAGAACTGGCCATCTTTCTATAGGTGATGTTGGTTGAAGCCAATCCTTCACTGTCTGGCCTCACTCTGTTGTATTCAAGTAACCCGAATTTCTGGAGTTAAAGATGGCTTCTTATCCAGGGACCTGATAGCATAATGATAAACAGAAGTGATTCTTAAAGAAAAAGAGCCTAGGACCTCAGTCTGTTAACATTCATTTATGTTACATAGAAAGACTCTCCTAGGCATAAGGATAGGACTTCCAGTGACTCAAAATTGGAAATACCTCCAGGAGAGTAGTATCTAAATATTGTCTCTAAGGTAACATTGTAGAATGGTAATTGGTAATTGGTGTTGCTTTCCGATTATTTCCAGCTCTTGGCCTCCTAAACACACAGTAGGGTTGCACTTCCCGCCCCCCTTGTGGATGTAGGGGCCATGTGACTAGTTCTGGATGATGCATTGTAAGGGGAAATGATATGAGTCACTTTGGAGCTGAGCATTTATTTGCATGAAGTCCTCCAGGTCTTGCTCTGTTCTCTGGCACTGTGCTCAGTAATGTTGGAATGGAAGCTGCTCTGTTAACCTAGGGTTTCAAATGATAATGATATTGAGAATCTATGTATCTTGAGCAAGCAATAAAACTTTGTTGTTGACTGCGGGTTTGCTTGTTAACTCAGTATGACCTAATCTGTCATTACCACCTATAACGGTTCTGATCACCAATTCCAATGTGTGTGTGTGTATGTGTGTGTGTGTGTGTGTGTGTGTGTGTGTGTGTGTGTGAAGGGGGAAGTTCCCAAACATCCAGCAGTTCTCCAGACACTAGCTGGGTGTCCTTCAATTCAACTTAATTCTGACACTATCTACCAGGAGATACTGTCAGATTCCTCAGGTTAAGGGCTCAGTCCCACAAGACTGCCCTCTACTTCAGAGGCTAGTCACAAGCCCAGGTTATCACCTATATTTCTCACCTATGGGCTACAGATTGGAGTTTCACATGAACCACTCTGCCCCCTTTGGGTTCAATTAATTTGCTAGAGTGGCTCACAGAACTCAGAAACATTTTGCTTACTAGATTATCTATTTATTACAAAGGATTACTAAAGGATATAAATCAGTGACCAGATGAAGAGATGCCTAGGGTGAGGTATGTGGGAAGGGCTAGGATCTTCTATTCCATCTCCAGAGCGCCACTCTCCCCAAATCTCCACATGTTCACCAACCTGAAATCTCTCCAAACCTTGCCCTTTTGGGTTTTTATGGGGGCTTCACCAGATAGGCATAGTCGATTAAATCATTGGTCATTGGTGGTTGAACTCATCTCCAGCTCCTCTCTCCTCCCCTCCCCAGTGGTCAGGAGTAGGGGTGAGGGCATGGGACTGAAAGCTCTAACCCTCTAATCACATGGTTGGTTCTCCCGGCAACCAGCCCCCATCCCTCGGTGCAGTCCAAAAGTCTCATTAGCAGTAACACAAAGCACCTTTTATCACTCTCATCACTTAGGAAATTCCAAGGGTTTTAGGAGCCCTGTGCCAGAAATGGGGACAAAGACCAAATATATTTCTTATTATAAATCACAATATCATACTATTATACCTTCAATGGCCTGAAGTCACCTTGGCAGTTATACAGTGGGAATGCTACAGCTCTTCTGTAGTTTGGTCACGGTAAATATTTCTGAATGATCTCTGCACTCTTTCCTGCTAACTCCAGTCTCTGCCTTTTATCCTTTTCATTATGGCAATCCAGGTAACCAATATCAAGAAATTCTTCTATTTGAATGGGGGCAATTCTTTTGCTTTAAGGAACCCTGAAAATACTTGGCAGGGGAAGGATGCATAGAGAAACCCTTAATGGAAAATGAGAGGAGATGGCATTTCTGGGACATCTACTCTTACATCCTGACAATACCAGGAAAGGCGATATTGATGAGACTGGAATGATGGCAGAGACAGCACAATTGACAATTTACTTGGTAAGCTTTGAGATTGACCCTTATTGTACCCAGTGCATTGGGTACATCGAGTAAACTCACACAATATTTCCTTTTATATATGTTAAATATAAAGGAAACAGAAATCCTGAGAGATTAAAAAAATGTTAAGAGAAATATATAAGCCAAATAATATTTATTTTCAAAACCACTAGCCATTCAGTGAAAGAGAATTTAGGAGAACAAGTGGATCATAGCATTTTAGAGCTAGAAAGAATGTTAGACATCATCCAGGTCACTTTCTTGATTTCACAGATGAGGAAATTGAAGTCTTAAAAGGTTAACTGACTTGCTCAGAAACCAGACAGTTATTTGATGGAAAAACTAAAATGGATTTAAATCCATTGCTACTTCCCCTATATCACACAGTTTCAAGGTTTTCATAAAGATAAGATTCCTGTCTTCTGATACTGCACCAAGACCAAAAGCCACCCAAACAGAAGTTCGATTATAAACGACACAGAAAGCTTCAAGAAAGACTATGTCCTTGTACATGATGTATAGTACAGATATTACTCATTTTAGATGAAAGATAAGAAGTAACTATAATTTTTTTTTTATTTCCTGACTCCTCAATATTAAAGACTTCATAGAGTAGATATACTCTACTTCAGAGAGTAGGATCTACTGGTCAAGGGTGGTATTGTGGCTAAGTATTAACTAGATACTCAAGGTATACAGACAAATATTAGATTACTATATCTTTTGAACTTTGAGTGAAATCATGGAATCCCTCGAATAAAAAAAAAATTTCATAACCTTCGAAGCAATAGTGTGTTGATGGTGTCCCAGTCCTTCAGCCACTACAGCAATTCAGATCCAGAGTCCTGTTGGTTTCTCCTTCAAAGTTCTCTGCTATCTCTCCTTTCTTTTCCAATGGCTTGTTTATTAAATTCCAAATCCTCAGTTTGTTGTTTATACAGTAGTACCCCTTATCCTCAGCGGATACGTTCCAAGACCCCCAACAGAGATCTGAAACCACAGATAGTACTGAACCATATATATACTATGTTTTTTCCCATACATACATACCTATGATAAAGTTTAATGTATAAATTAGGCACAGTAAGAGGTTAAAAACAATAGCTAATAGTAAACTAGAACAATTATAACAATATACTGTAAAAAAAAGTTATGTGGATGTGGTCTCTCTCGAAATATCTTGTACAAATTGAATGCCTTTTCCATCATAACTAAGCACTCTTCACACCCTGTGGCCATAACTTTTGCAGTTTGGGGTGCGACAGCAAAACTAGCATGAATCTCTTTTTCCTTCTTCACAATTTCATGGCTAGAAGATTCGTTCTTACCATAGATCTTAGCAACCTCAGCATACGATATATATTTCTTCTTTCCTTATTAAGTTGAGAACTTGCATCTTTTCACTCAAAGGAAGCACTTTTTTGCTTCTCTTTGTCATATGCAAATTGGCAGCATCGTTACTCTTGTGCTTTGGGGCCATTATTAACTAAAAATAACGGTTACTTGAACACAAGCACTGTGACGCTGAGACAGTTGAGCTGATAAGCAAGGTGGCTACTAAGTGACCAACGGGTGGGATATGCTGGACCAAGGGATGATTCACGTCCTGGGAGGGATGGAGCCGGACTGCATGAGATTTCATCACGCTACTCAGAACAGCACACAATTTAAAACTTATGAATCGTTTATTTCTGGAAATTTCTATTTAATATTTTTGGAGCACCGTTGACCACAGGTGACTGAAACCACAGAAGACAAAACCAAGGATAAGGAGGCACTACTGCATTTCTCTATATTCCTGCTGCACTGTAACTCCCTCACACAGTCACAAAATGAATCACATATCACAACAGGATTCTCAATTTTGCTCAAACTTTCCTTGTCGTAGAATAATCTTTGCCCTCTTTGACGTCCATCGAATCCTTTAAAGGTCAGTTCTAAAACCTACCTTTTCCCAAAGTCTTCCCAGGCTCTTCTGGCTCTCATTAATCCCCTCTGCTTCAGGGAGTGTGGATTGCATATTAGAATCCTTTCTATCAAAGTTTCCATTTAATGAAAATACCAATGCCTGGAACTGCCTCGCCTCAATTAAATCAGATATTCCCTGCCACCATCACGTTTAAAAGCTCCTCAGGTGATTCTAAGGTACAGTCAAGACTGAGAACCACTGTTCTAGAGAATTCATAAATGCTATCGTTTGTGTAGGTATGTATTCATAATATGTATACTAATACTCAAGATCTTCATGTGTGTAAATTTCTGCTTTTCCAAGTGAGGCAAATATCATGGGTTATGCTTATTTTGAATCCCTGTGACTCTTGGTCTTGAGATGAGCACAACTAAAAGCTCTGAATGGTAAGGTCCTGTTAGCAATATGGAGCTGCCCACAGTCTGCACATGTATGTATATATGTATGTATGTATTTATTTATATTTTCACTTTTTCTATACTTAAAAGTTTCAACATGCTTAAGGGGCAGAGGTCTTTCTTTTGGAAAGAACCCCTTTCATAATATTTATTTGAACCCAGGAGTAATTTAGCTGGTTTTTATTTAGTAACTCAGCTGATTTTGGTTTACACATTTTATAAAATCCTTTGTTAACTCGTCTGCATCAAAGCTTTCCTGCTGCAGCTATTAGGAGTTTTTTCATTGTTAGTTTTAGAGCCAAGAACACATTGCAGTTGGTTGTAGCCTTCTAGAAATCAACAAAAAGTGGGAATTAAAGATAATTTCTAGAACAGCGATATTTGTCTTTTAGCCTATTATGATCAGTCAGGCAAGATGTAGTGCATAATCTAAATCCAAACTCACAAAACTCTGTGTGTCTCACTCTAGAAAGAAGTTTTATGACGTTATGAATGTCTGTCACACCCACAATACAATACAACAAAGGAGCCATTCCTTGGATACGATTTGTTGTGCTTTATACTGCAAGACTCTTAAATTGAGCGCAACTGATTAGACCAGGGATGGGTGCCTGAGTTTAAGACTGTGGGTAGGTTAGATGGGGACCCTATGGAGGCTTTGGATTGGGAACTCTGTCCAATAGATGCATCATTTCCTACAAAAACAAAGCACACAAATAAAAACAAGGTCTAACTGAATTAACCAGTTTGGGGACGGGGGTAGGTTCAAGCGGTAGAGGAAAGAAGTAGAAAGATAGACACTGGAGCTAGAGAATAGAACACTTCTAGATGGTTGTTCTATTCTGAATGATGATTCAGGTCTTCATAAGCTCGGTTTTCTAAGGCTAGACAGTTCCTGAGCTACATTTCATATTCCTGTAAGATTAACTCCCATTATCTTGGGTAACCTGGGCATGTTATTGTGTCCTGGAGGAAGCGAGAAAGCTCGAGTTTCCTCTGTGGGGGACATACTGTCATTTCCTCAGTCTTGCTTCCATAAGCAAATACCAACTAGAGCTCATTATATATGCCCACAGTGTTCCTTTTCAAATAATCTATAACAGAACTAGGGGCGGGAAAGATTTATCTAGAAGTACAAGATACTAGATAGATCTGCAATGTGACTTTTGCACATAATTCAGGACTGAGTTTTGAAATTAAGTTATGGGACCCTTCTTATTGCTATTGTTGGTTCCTCCAAAAGCCTCCTCCTCGCGATAACTGCTCACACAGAGTACTCACTATGCTCCAGGCACCATTCTAAACATCTGACCTACATTACCTCTTTTAATCACCACAATAAACTTATGAGAAAGGTGCTATTGTCAACATTACCATCTTTACATTTGAGGGCACTAATACCCAGCTGTGTTGCCTCCGTCTCATAGCTGGGAAACAGTGGACCCAGATTCAAACCCAGGTACTCTGACTTCTGGGTCTATCATCTAATCTCTTCGCTTTAGTGTTTCAAGGATTTATATCAGCAGTACATGCCCTGTCTTCCTCCTACTAAGGAGAAATGATTAACGCCATTCAACAGTCATCAACAGTTAGAATCATCACATAGCTGGCAAACAGATGAATTTCCAATCAGGAATTTGAGCATTAAACCATTGGACACAGTCAGTAGCCTTGCATTTACAAAAATTGGAGTTAAATTTCATGTTTGCTGATTAGCTACTTGGGAGTAGAGAAGGGTAGAATATATATCCTCAACTGACTGAAGAAAGCAGGATTAATTACTTTTTTTGTTTTGTTAAAGTATATTGTAGGCAAAAAAAAAAAAAAAATTGAGCTTAAAAACACCTATTTGTTTTTTTCTCCAGATCCCATGGGTTTATGAATAAGCATTATAAACACAACATTCTCCCTTGGTCTCTGTGATTGACTGGTGTCTATACGTTGCATGAGGGCATTGCTTTCCTTCATCATGTCTTCATGGTTAAATGAATTAAATCTCTAACAGCTCGCACTACAGTCCTTGCTTGATTGACCCATGATGCATGATCCATCCGGCTTGCACTAACACTTGCTTCCCCTTTCCCTATTCACTGATTAGCACCCAGCTAACTTCACTGCCCTAGAGGATCAGGTGAATGAAAAGCAGCTGATGGGCAGAAAGTGAAGAGAGTGACTGAGCCTGAAACTGCAGAATAGCGTTATCCACACGGGCTGTTTTATCTGTATGCAGACTGCCTTTTGTGTGACCCCAGATAAGGGAACGTTGTAGCCAGAAAAAGATGAAAGCAGGGAAACCCAACCATTGTAGGCATTTGTTCTTATCTTTTATTTTTATAAAGAATAACAAAGGTTCCCAGCAGATAGAATCAATGCTTCATATGAAACCCAAATTCACAGTTTGTGTAAGTGCTTTTTTTTTTTCCCACAGCCACTAATGTTGTGTTGATGCCCTACATTTCCATTCCTTCCCATGCCCAGGAGGGGAGTTTAGAACTTGAATAGACCTTTGAGATCACATAGTCTCACCCTCCCTCCTGTCCCCTCCTTCTCCTAATAAGGAAAGTGAAGCCCCAGGAGGTTAACCGACTTGCACAAGGTCAGACGAGCTCAACTGTCTTCTAAACTCCACACAGAACTTTTTTTTCATTTCCAGCTTTAAATTATTTATTCAGTTTTTTGCCATTTTCACTTCATTGAAATGAGCTCTCTCTTCTTACTATTACATCCTGGAAGCTATTTATCCAGCCTGATTTAATTGCATTTTCATGCAATTGTATTACATTTTGCAATCGCTATTACATTTTATAGTCTCTGTGTTTTTTTTTTTTTTTTTCGCGGTACGCGGGCCTCTCACTGTTGTCGGACGCGCAGGCTCAGCGGCCATGGCTCACGGGCCCAGCCACTCCACGGCATGTGGGATCTTCCCGGACCGGGGCACGAACCCGTGTCCCCTGCATCGGCAGGCGGACTGTCAACCACTGCGCCACCAGGGAAGCCCTATTCTCTGTGTTTTTATGTCCTGGTGCCAACTGTTAGCATCCTCTGTGTCCTGCTTTATTTTTAAATTACCCCAGGTGTTTCTTAGGCTAGTTTTACTTATTTGGCAGCACAGAGTTAAACATACTAACATAGGGAGCATGATTCAAATCCTAACTTAGGGTCCTGTGAGAGGAAGAAGTAGAAAGCTAAGGGTTGTTATTGTAACTATTTTAGCGTTTGCCACATTATGACTACAATAAATTAGCATCCTTGGTCTCTGTGTTTCCAAATTCCTCTCCCGTCCTTTCTCTTTCTTATAGATCCATTCAGAGAAGGAGCTCTCTCCTGGAACCACCCCTGTCTTCCGAAATTAGCTTTAGGAAGTCATTGCAGATGTCGAACATTAAGTAAATGAACCCCGGTTTAAAAAGGATTTACACAAATTAGATGGAAAAGCTCAAGGGAAACCAAAGCACTCCTCATAGGTCAAAAAGCCTGAGAAATTCTTTAAGATATTCACCTGTTTCCTTAGTGGGCAAATGGGTAAATATAAACTGAGGCAAAGTTTGAGAGTTTGTTAGAAGGGAAGAAATTTTGAGACATAAAAAAAAAAAACCTTTAAAAGTAAAGAGAAATTCATTACAGTGAAAGTCAATAAAATATGTAGTCAAGAAAATTACTTTTTTTTTTTTAATAGCTCAGTAGAATAATAGCGCTTGCCAATTATGGAGGAGATATTTTGATGCCTGCTCAGGCTTGGCCTTTATTTAGATGGACTCCAATCCAATCCACTGTCAACTGAATTACATGCGCCATGGACTTCAAAGGCTCTGTGCTCAATGGGAACGTCCAGGATGGAGTGCTGTGAGAAATAAATGATTGTGCTGCAGTGCAGGCTGCCAAGCTGTGGTGATCCCTTTTCAGTCACTGGAAAAATGCGGTGTGCAAATGGACGTCACGCTGTGTTAAGGGAAGTCCAAAAATATAGTTGCAACACAGTAAGCAAACTTAATGGAGGCAAATCTTTCACTTCCCTTGGACAGCTACGCTCTGCACGTGGTCTTACTGATGGACACAGTTGTGTATGTGGATGTGTACATATACATGCTTGAACACTCCTTTCTGAAATGTGTGTGTCAGAGTTGAAGTCACAGCAAAATTTGAAAGAGCTCGGGTGAAAGTAAAATTTGCTTCGGGTATTTGCTTTGGCCGTTTACCCTGACTCCTGGGTAGGACAAGGTTTTCCAAGGGAGCTCTGATTACTGTGACTGCTTTTGGGAGCAGTGAGTCCTCCTCTACTGCCTTCTGAGAGGAGATGTGTCCACAGAGACTGCCAGGTGAAGGGTGAAGGCTACAACGCAGTTCTCAAACTCTAAGCTGCATTAGCATTACCTCGAAGTCTCCTTAAAGTAGATTGTTGGGACCCCCTACCCCAACTCCCTGAGCTACTGATTCCATAGGTCTAAGGTGGGCCCCAAGAATTTACAGTTTTATCAAGTGGCCAGGTGATGTTCGTGCTGTTGGTCTGAGGACCCCACTTTTAGCACACTGATCCGTGATCTGCCCCCGCCCGTCTGGATGTTTTCATGTGTGTTACAAACACATTGCACCTTAAACAAGCAAGGTGCCTCTCTCTATGTGCCCGACTTTACATGTTTTGTTGATGCCAAAGTACATGATGAGAAATGCCAAATTACAGATATAGCTGTTGAGCCGCCAGGACTTGGAATTGCTCATCTCCCCACTTCAAGAGAAGGCTGGAAGGAGGTATAATTGTGATATTTGTTGGAAGGGTTTTACACAGAAGACACTTTCATGCAGTACTATTGTCCTTGTAGGGCCAAATATTAGACTCCGCAGAAGAAGATCATTTTCCTTCTTTCTCCAACTATTCTCCAGAAACCTGACCTTTAACATATCCAAGTGGTTCCTGACTTTATTTTTTATTTTTTTTGCGGTACGCGGGCCTCTCACTGTTGTGGCCTCTCTCATTGCGGGGCACAGGCTCCGGACGCGCAGGCTCAGCGGCCATGGCTCACGGGCCCAGCCGCTCTGCGCCATGTGGGATCTTCCCGGACCGGGGCACGAACTCGTGTCCCCTGCATCGGCAGGCGGACTGTCAACCACTGCGCCACCAGGGAAGCCCTGGTTCCTGACTCTAAATCCATATGTTCTTGGTGACACTGACTTAAAATAATTATTTAGGGGAAAGATCCTCACCAGCAAGGAGCTCTGGCCTTTTGTGGTAGCAACTTAGCAACTTTCCAATAAGGGAGCAGGTTTCAGGATAGAGATTAAGTCTAATGAGCCAACATTTTCTTTAGGAGTAGACAATGCAGTCTTACGTTAAAATACAGCAAAGGAATTAATAGAAAAGGAAGTGGGCATATGATTTAAAAAAGGTGCTCAGTCTCACTCTATACTCCAAGAAGTTGAATTTGGAGCGACAGGGTACCACTTTTCATGTGTCAGATTGGCAAACGTGAGCACACTTGATCCACGGATGACCAGGGTGGGTATGCCGAGTGTACACTGGAACAACATTTTGGAAGTCATGTTGGTAATAATGATGAAAATTAGAAAATGCACTTGACTCAGAAATGTCACTGCTATGAACTTACCTTATGGAGACAATTGCAAACTTACGTACAAGGATGTCTATAGAAGTACTATTAGAGTCACAATTAGGGATGGGTGAAGTTTATTTTGATAGAGCTATATAACGTATGCCAATTTAAAAGAAAGGGGGCATCTCTTTACTGGATGGTTGTACATATTTTTCTTTGACTGCTCCACATCTGACTATATTTGGGGATCCCCAGCCTTCAAAATCAGGCCCCTATTGACCATAGAAGGAGAAAATGTTGGAAACTCACTTTTCAAGCTTCCCTTCACTGGGCCTGGGCATAGATCTTAGACTCTTCCATTCAGAATGAACTGCCTCAGACTTTGAAGAGGAAGCTTGTGATGTAAAGAAGCAGGGCTGCACAGAGTCCATTCTGATGAGAGGGGTGACAGAGGTGAAGTCTGCTTTTCCTACAGGGGCAGCAGAGGCAGTATTTCTGGCAGCAGCATCGGGGCGGCGACTGTCATGTCCACTGAGGAAGCAGTAGTGGTTGAACCCAGGCTTTAGCAGAGAAGCTGGGCAATGAGGTTTTGGAATAATTCCCTGATGCAGGGTCTTGAGGCATGATTCTCAGGCCATCTCAATTCTGAAAGCACCCATTTTACTTTTCATAAATGTTGTCCTCCTTCAATAGGGCAGAATTCTGTTGCCTACAACTGGCAACCTTGACTTGGTGCAATCTTTATGTTCTCCTATAGCAAAATCTCAAAGATTTAGTGAAAAGAAAAGATGCTGAATAATAAATAGAGTATGAAGTATATAATACTTTATGTATGATTGAAAATTTTAAGATAGAAAGATAATATATAAAAATAATTAATAATGGTTTTATTTTTCATTTTGAACACATCTTCTGTTTTGTGTTTTTTATTGTGACGTAGCAATACGTTATGTAGTAAAATAAAAATTTAAATAAAATAACATAATGGTACCCACTCAAAGAATTTCAAGGTATTTTATTCCTAAGTTTTTAATTCCCTGGAGCTCTTATTAAAATCACATAAACACAGTTTTCTTTGGAAGTCCTGGTGAATTTGTTAACCAGAGCTGGGCTGTGGTGATGCCCCGTTGGGGTGCTGAATCAACCTTGCCCCTGGTGCGTTTGTTTTCTGGTGTTGGTGGAGAACATCTCCCTGCAGGGTAACTTCTGATTCTGGCTGTCAGAGCCTGAAAAGGACTACCAGACGAGCTGTCTTCCCTATAATGTGGGTCCTCCCCTTAAAGAGTGAAAATCGCCAGTACTAGTTCCAATCTGGCTGGGAAGTGTGACCTGAAGGACACGGAAAGAGCACATTCACCTGCTTGTCTCTCCTAGATTCACCACAATCCAGGCGGGGGGACAAAAATACAACTTCGGGACAGATGTGTCAATTCTATGCCTATAGAATAAAGCACAAGTACCGAGGAAACTAACAATTGCCTGTCCTGTGCTTTGTGGCAGATGCTGTAAGGAGTGCATATCCCTCGTCTGTGCTGTAAGGCAATTCCCACAGGGGAAAGAGCTTGGGCTTTCCAGCCAGACTGCCCTGAGGCTGAATTCTCGTGCTTCCCCATCTGGGTTATTTGATTTCAGAACTTCACCTATCAAAAAAGGGGAAAATAATACCTAGCTCATAGAGTAGTTTTAAAATTTGGAGATAATACATGTGAAACACCTAATAAAGGGCCTAGAACATAGTAGGAGCTCAATAAAGAGTAGCCCTGTTCCCAATGCTTATCCCCAAGAAAATCTCTTAAGTTCTCAACAAAGTGAATAGGGAAACGAGTTCCAGATGATAACATTTTCTTTATAGAACAGTTACTCTGTATTACACAGGATTTGTATTTGGAGACATGACAGATAATTTTTGGAGGCATGGAAAAAAAGAATAATTGTGTAGTCTAAATTTCCTACACCATTACTCGAAACCATCTGCAGTCTCTTCTCCCAAATGTATTAGATGAATTTCTGAAATTTTTGAAATTTTGAAAGATTTAAGCTTGACAGTATAAGTTATTCCTCCCATCACGATCAAATAATTTTTCCTGTCAATCCTAATGCAAAATGGCACACGAGAACATAACACTTTTTCCCTCAAACTATAGCTGAAATATATTTCATTTATCAAAACTTTTACCAAGCCTATTAATAAAGCATTGCTTTTAATAATTTGACTTCCATTCTTACAAGCATCATAGTCTTGCAAATTGGCGCGAGGTAGATGAGAAAGCCCATCTGATAGCTCCCTATATATCAATATGCCCAGCAGGGGAAACGGCATTGCTTCTTATTGAACAGCCACCTCCTTGAGTACAGGTTAATCCAGGGCCTCATGGGACTATCTAAATCTGCCATCTTTAGAATTTGTAGATTAGAATTGGTGGTTGTGTGGCCATATATTTAAACTTAGGCAGGAATCAATTCAGAAGATGTTAGCTTCAGATTCTGAATAGAGGCTCTGTGGATGTGGCTCTGTGTACTGAGTGGCAGAATCCTGTTAGAAGGGTGTTAAATAGTTTTCTCAGCTTCATAAGGAGTGTTGCCGCTTTGGGGCTCTAGCATGCAACTGAGTTGAGTAATTGATGTCTTCCTATAACTTACGAAAAAGCTTTTCCAACTCTTAAACTGCCTTATTAAGAATCTGTGTCACACGTTCCAGAGCAACGAGAACCTAGAAAATCTGTATTCGTTTCTTAAGAGATTGAATCTTTTATTTAAAAAAAAAATTTTACATGTAATATCTTTACTCAGTTAAAAACCCAAAATATATAAAAACATATAGAATTTTAAAATGTCTCCCTCTCCTTCCCATCTGTCTTCCAGGTCCTGTTGTAACCCACCCCCATAAATAACACTATATTTGCATGTAAAAACAAAGATACATCCACATTCTTATTTTCCCTTCCTTGTAACACCACAGGTAGCATGTTTTACACACTGTTCTGAACCTTAAATTTTTTTTTACTTAATATATCTTAGAGATTTTCTTATAACATTACGTACATTACATATTTTCTGTGTTAGTCTGAGAAGCAGACGTGAAGACAATATTCAAGATAAGACTCCTGCAAGAGGGGGTGAAAAGGAGCCAGGAGGGCCTAGGAGAGTTGTCAGATCATAATACAAGACTGACTCCAAATGAAAGACAGAGAGAAAGACAAAGAGAAGGAAGGTGCTCTCTCCAGGAGCACCAACCTCCCAGCACCTCTATGTGTTCACCAACCTGGAAGCTCTCCAAATCCCATCCTTCTGGGGTTTTATGGAGGCTTCATTACATAGGCATGATTGATTAACTCATTGCCCGTTAGTGGTTGAACTTAATCTCCAGCCCCTCTCCTCTCCTCTCCCAAGAGTCCAGGGGGACAGGACTGAAAGTTCCAACCCTCTAATCACATGGTTGGCTTCTCTGGTGACCAGCCTAGGTGATCTAGGGGTATTTCAAAAGTCATCTCATTAACATAAAAAAAGACACCTTTATGACTCTCCACACTCTTATCACTCATTCTTAAGTCTCTGCCTTTCCCTCCCTCATTTGTTCATCTACTATCAGAGTAAGTAGCCCAGCCCTTCACACAGTCTAAGTAAAATTTTTTGGAAAAAGAAGAAAAGATAATAATTATTCTATTTTATCCATGAGAACGTTGAGATTCAGAGAGACTTTGACCCAAGTTTCCACATCTAGCTAATGGCAAAGTCTTGTTATATTTAGGCAGTAAAATATGGTATTGAGAGCATGAACTTGGAGGTAATACTCCCAAGGTTGGATTCCCAGCTCTACTCCTTATTCACCACCTATCCTTGAACAAATTTACTTCTCTAAACCTCAGTTTCCTTCTCTTTAAAATGGAAATAATGATAATATTCCCGCATTAGAATCTTGTGATACCTAAGTGTTGACATGTGACCTAGTGCCCTGCATGTAGTGACTCTGCAGGCTTGTTCTTTTCAGGATGGCCCAGCCCTCTCAGATGAGGGAGAAGCTCTGTCTTCATGTCGCTGGTGGTAGTAGTAAGGTGTTCTGTTAGGAAGGAGATACAGGTGTTGTAGTGAAGGCTGATTCGAAGCAGGAAAGTACCAACATGTATACATTCATTATTTGCTGAGTTCCATTGGACTGAGAACTGAGTTTCACTCTATTCCAAACTTTGGGCAGTCAGATGCCCTGCCTGGGGTCTTTTAACCCATCGTAAGTGCAAAATGCATGAAGTTTGGCCAGGTTTGGGGTTGTTTTCATCTTGAATAAGCCTGTAATAACCAGTCAACTCTGTTCAAGCTGCAGCTACTTCCTGGGGGAGAGCATCTCTGTGCAGGGAGGTTGGGTATTTTCAAATATTCCTGGAAAGGAGATTCCATCACTTCCTAGAATCATATTAGAAAGTCCTAGCAAGATATCAGTTATTTCCACCAAGGTGCCCTTGATTTCTCCATCACCTGCCTAAACTTTGTAGACCAGGCTAACTGCTAAAGGTCTCTGGGTGACTTTTTATTATGGAGTTCAAGTTTAATAGGTAGTTTCTAATCTGACTATTGGATGCTGGCGTTACTGAGAGAAACAGTGCAGTCTCGGCAACTCATCTCCACTGCGGCAGCAATTCTGAGATGCACCTGCCTGTTGGTGACATTGATTTCTATGAATTGTTTTATTCTTGTCAGAATCTATTCATCAGTCAGTGGACACCTCATCCTTGGATGAGACTTCATCATGTTTCCATCTTCTCACTTCTCTCCAGCCCCTCCAGCCTGTCAGGAAGAAAACAGGTTACCTTGGAGACAGGACGTTTGGAAAATGTATGAAACCACTACCTCTGATTCAGTTATTAGATATAGGTGATTCTCTATGCTTAATTTAAATATCCTTTAGAAAGGGAAGTAATGGTTGCAAAACGGAGGTTTTTTTTTTTTTTTAGACATAGAGTTAGGTTTGTTCAAAGAAGTTTAAAAATCATTTTTTTTCCATTTTTTAAATAATAAGGTAAACAATTCCCTGGGTTGCCCTGAAGATCCATTTTATAGTAGAGAAGAGAGGAATGGGTGAAAGAACCTCTCAAGGTTCCTTTCTGCTGAAAGAGCCCAAGAAAGTGAATTTATGGTAGGACAGAAGCCTATATGAATTTAAACTCTTTTATTCCACTGTTTTGAGAACTATTATATGCCACTATTTTATTATACAGAGAAAAAGGTACATTAAAAAAATTTTAAGCATATGGTTTACCATTTTAACTTCTGTGTGTGGAAATAATATATAAGGGTTTGATATGTATGTATTAAACATGCGTATATGATTACTCCAAAGGTAGATATCACACTTGCCACACTTTTAGCCTCATAAGCATTTCTCCTTATCCATTCTCTCCTTCTAAAGGGTGACGTTTTTCCTATCACTTGTGCATTAACGGCTGACCAGTGGCCATTTTCCAGAATTAGGGACTTTTCAGAGTCAAATGCTTATGGAACCGTAAATATTAGGCTATGGCTGCATTCTAAGAATTTCCTGGCATGATAAAAGGAGGGTCAAGCTTCCTACTACAGACAGTGTTGTTTATACAGCCCAGGGAACGCCTAAGTTAACTCTGCTTCTGCAAAGGGATTGACCCGGCAGGCTGTAAACCATTCACCACGGTGTTCCTTGAACCACAAGGAATAAGCACAGATCTCATTAGGGAGCTTTGCACTTTAATTCTTGTCATTGAGTCTGCAATTGACCCTACTGCATGTTCCATTCAGGACGTCAAAGTAAGGTCATTAACCACCAAGGGTGAAGGGCCCCTGCCGTGATCTCCTTAAATAAGTGGCTTGAGTTTTAAATGCAAAACCATGGGAAATTCCTCACCTACCTTTTAAGGATACCTCGGTGGAAACTGAAGCCCTACAATTTTCTCTATAGTCTGCATCTTTGTTCATGCCAAAGGCATTTAATCTCTTTTCAAAATTACTTTTACTGAGACAAAAAAAAAAAAAAAAAAAAGACTGCATCAGAAAGAGCAATTCAATTCCATCCAGTGAGTTAAGGTGGTAGCCTTTCTGCACAGGCTTTATTGTTTCCTGCTGCTTGAAGGAAGAGAGAGAGGGCTGTGTTATTCTTGGAGCACTAGATGTGTACCTGGTGGGCACTGCACTGGGTGTTTTACATACCTCCCCCACTTAGTCTTCACAGAACACTTTCAGTTAAATTTTAATCTATCCATTTTATAGATGGGTAAACAGAGTCCTAGAATAGTTAACTTGTCCAAGTTGAAAGAAGCTAGAATTAAGTCTACGTGAGCCCACAACCAAGGTCCTTCTACTAAAACACTCTGCCTGTCACAGTTAGAATGCAGGGCTCTCTATCTCCAAAGACCATGTCCATCTTCCTCCCTTTCCTTCTTCTTGCCTCCGGTATCTTCCCCCCTTTCCTTTCCTTCTTTGTCTCAATTTTGTTTACTAAATATTTCAAGCACATTAAAAAGTGATATATCAAATATCTATGTACTGCCCCAAACCAAAGTTTATAAATATTAATATTTTGCCATATTTCCTTTAGATTTTAAAAAATAACCAAGATATTATATATTTGATTAAAGACACCTAATCTCATTCCTAGTCCATCTTCCTAATAAGTGAACATTATCCTGAAGTTAATATGCATCCTTCCAGTCAATTTTTATATCATTGAAACATATGGACCTATCCAGTAACAATATATATTTTTGCAGTGGTTAATATTGTTTTATGAGATTTAAAATTTACATGGTGATGCTACACAGCATGAATCTTTTACACCGTCCTTTAAAAAATTAATATTATTATTTAGAGATTTTTCCATGTAAATGTAGTTCTAGTTTATTTATAAATATACAACTATTATATAAGTATACAACACACAAATATTTAATTATATAAATATGCAGCTATATATTCACTGTTGATGGCCAGTTACATAGTTTACAGTACTTCCCTATTACAAATGTTACACAATGAAAACTTTTACATGATTCCTTATGCCCATGTTCATGTTCCTCCAGGATAAACAGCTAAAAGTGGACCTTCTGGATCATAGGGACGCACATCTTTAGCATCAGATATTGCCAATGTCCTTAAAAAGTACTGTATGGATGTAAATAGCACACACTAGCAATGTACGAGAACTTGCATGTGCTCATATTCTAGCAAATCATTAGTATTATCTGACTTCTTAATTGTTCCTAACTTCAGAGTATGAAATAGAATTTCACATATTAAAATATGTGGGTATTTTTTAACATAAAATTTAACATCTTTTCATAGATATGGTGTCTTTCCTCCTATGTGACTTACCTGTTCATATATTTTGCTGATTTTTTTTCTCTTGGATTATTTATCTTTTTCTTATTGATTTATAGGAGTTCTTTGAATAGTCTGGATATCATTCTTTCACAGGGAATACATAATGCAAATGTCTTCTGTTGCTTGTATTTTTACTTTATTCATGATGTCGTTTGTCATACAGAAATTTTTAATTTCAATATAGTCACTTATCAAAATAGTGTTTTGGGGTATATTTTTGTGTGTGTGGGTTGCTTAAGAAATAAGTTTCAACTCCAATGTTATAAAACTATTTAAATATTTTCTTTTAGCATTTAAATTTTTTTCTTTCCTTATCTAGGCTGTCAATCCATCTAGAATTATTATTTTTTTTTATAGAGTGAGATCAGGTTTATCTTTTTCCAATGACAAGCTCAGTTCCAACACACCTAATTGAAAAGTTAGCCTTTTTCACATTGATTTGTACTGCCTCTTCTCTCCTACATAAGGAGGGGTACTGCTCTGCAGAATTCCAGGGGGCACCATTCACATCCTATTCTATGCAAATGAGAGTCCTGGAGCACACAGAAGATAATGTAAATGATGTTCTCTGGAGCTATGCAATGTGGCAGTCCCATATAAATCTCCAGTATACATGTTTGTTTGTGTATTCGTTTCCTAAGACTGCCAAAACAAATTACCATGAACTGCAACTGCATGGCTTAAAACAACAGAAATGTATTATCTCAGATCCTGGAGGCAAGAAGTCCTAAATCAAAGTGTTGGCCATAAAAAGGAACGAAATTGGGTCATTTGTAGAGACGTGGATGGATCTAGAGACTGTCATACAGAGTGAAGTAAGTCAGAAAGAGAAAAACAAATATCGTATATTAACGCTTATATGTGGAGCCTAGAAAAATGGTACAGATGAATCGGTTTGCAGGGCAGAAATAGAGACACAGATGTAGAGAACAAACGTATGGACACCAAGGGGGGAAAGTGGCGGGGGTGGGTGGGGGTGGGGGTGTGATGAATGGGGAGATTCTGATTGACATGTATACACTGATGTGTATAAAATTGATGACTAATAAGAACCTGCTGTATAAAAAATTAATAAAATTAAAAAAAAAAACAAAAAAAAAGCAAAATAAAGTGTTGGCAAGGCCATGCTCTCTCTGAAGGCTCTGGAGGAAGATACTTCCTTGTCTCTTCCTAGCTTCTGTTGGTTGCCAACAATCTTGGTGTTCCTTGTTTTGTAGATGTATCCCTGCAACCTCTGCATCATCACATGGCATTTTTCCCTGAATGTCTCCTGTCCTCACATGATCTTCTGTTAAGGACACCAGTCATTGGATTTGGGTCCAGCCTAATACAGTATGACCTCATCTTAACTATTTACATCTGCTAACTATTTCCAAATAGGTTTACATTCTGAGGTTCTTCATAGACATGAATTCTGGGGGACAGTGTTCGATTGAGTGCAAAACATTTGTTCTGGGACAGTTTCTTTCTATGCTGTTGGCCTATTTGTCTACATCTGTGCCCAAACGACCTTATTCAATTACTGTGGCTTTATGGTAAGTCTTTACATATGGTAGAATGAGTTCTCAACTGTCTCTAATCTTGTTCATCTTCAAACTTTTCTTGGCTTTTCTGTGCCCTTCAGGAACAATGGAATTCCTTTTTGGAATCTTCGGTTGAATTTTGAGATTAATTTGGGAAGAACTGACATGTTTATGACAGTGTATGTAAATAGCTCCCTTCATTTAGGTCTATTTTCTTGACCTTTTATATGTTTCCAATTTTCCCCATACATATTTTTCACGTTTTTTTTTGTTGTTACATTTTTTCCCTATATACCTAATGGTTTTTGTTTCTCTTATGGATGGAATATTTCTTGTTATCTATTTGGTTGTTGCTAGCATTCAGGAAGACAGTTGTTCTTTGTGTATTTATCTTGTATTTAGTGCCATTGAATTCTCTTATTAGTATTAATCATTTATCTCTAGAGTCTTTCTGTTTTCCTATATAGAAAATCATATTGTCTGTAAAGAATAATTTTGTTTTTCCTTTTGAACCCTGATAATTATTTCCATTTTCCCTTATCTTTTTGCATTGACTGGGACCACCAGGAAAGTTTTGCATAAAGCAGTGACAACAGGCATTAATTTCTTGCCTATAGTACATTTTTACAATAATATTTTACTGCCCAGAGATTTTATGTTGTCACAGTAATGATTCATAATCAAGTTTTTAATATTGTCTATCTCTAAGTTTCTGTCTCTCTCAGCCCTTCTCAGCTGTCTATAATTGGCAGAATTGGTTGTATCTAAATCTCTACAATTAAGTCCAGAAATATATAAAAGAGCCCCTTTCCAACATTTAGTGAATTGGAAATTAAATGTTGTCCTGAATCTGTGGTGAAAGCCTCTGATTCTCAATCTTTTTTCTAAAACCTTTTGCTTCCTGAGAAACAAACTGCTCAGAACTGATCCTTGCCTGAGCCGTCTTGTTCTGGACCTGGTATCCTGTTAATCTTTTCTAATTCTTCCTTCTTAGGGGATAGACTAAGGATATAGGCCTGTTTCAAATCAGAATCATTTTCTGCAGCCTGAATGTTACTACCCATACCACTCATCTGGCTATACACTTCCCGAGTGACTAGACTAGTAATTATCAGCTTCATTTTTCTTTCTCATCTCTAACATACCAGAGGGTTAAGAACACATAATGAATCACTATGACAATAAATAGCTACCAATGAACAGCTAGCTACTGGCAGGGAGGTGGGTGTACCAGAATCTATGGAGAACTAAGAATAGCCAGGCAAAATGCCCCCCAAGTCCCCAGGTAATTCCAACATACCATCTTCTTTTCCCCTCACTAAAGGATCACTGACCTTGAGGTACTTATTTCCTAGTTTTACCCACTGAGTCAGAGTCCTTGAGTGGCCACACCTATTCAAACAGAGCAGAGTTCTCTGTGTCTCCCTAGAGGCTGTGATTGGGAATGCAGATCATTTCCCTTTTCCTCTCACCAACTTTATTCCTGATATAGACCTTCTTTTCTTGGATCCTTTGAGGCATCAAAGGTCTAATGGCCAAACTTCTGCAAATGTTGGCAACAGCTAAAGAAATCATGCAAAAGTTCTCCATTTATAAAGAAATACATTAAAAATAATGATCTGGGGCTTCCCTGGTGGCGCAGTGGTTGAGAGTCCGCCTGCCGATGCAGGACACGTGGGTTCGTGCCCCAGTCCGGGAAGATCCCACATGCCGCGGAGCGGCTGGGCCCGTGAGCCATGGCCGCTGGGCCTGTGCGTCCGGAGCCTGTGCTCCGCACCCGAAGAGGCCACACCAGTGAGAGGCCCGCATATCGCAAAAAAAAAAAAAAAAAAAAGATCTGTAATTACAAATGCTGCACTACAGGTATCATTCAGTAATGAAGGATTATTGTGAATTGGTAAAATTCTTACTATCCTTAATCTCCCACTTATTACCATATTATCATATAGGAACAGCAGCTACTTGGAAAATCAATTTAGCATCTCACTTCATTTCAGTGTATACCACTCGATTATATAAAATGCTTTCCTACGTTTTCACAGTTTCAAAACAGTTATAAGAAATCCCATCATTGTAACTTAAATACAATATTTTGATACATATGGGTAGTCTTGAATAAATTTTACACCAAAGCAATCTAGAAAACACTGCATTATTTAGTATGTCTTCACTCATTAAAGAAAGTTTTCTTCTTCTTCTTTTTTTAAAAATTAATTTCTTTCTTGTATTTAACAGTTTGTTTTTGTTTTTCTATAGCCTGAGAGTTATACTTATTGTTTGGTGGCTTTCAATTTTCTAAAAAGGATACACCTCATTGGAATTTTAGCTAAGACACATAAAAAGGCAAAAGAACAGACAGAGCTGGACAAATATGACATTTTCAGAATGATATTAAGATGTATTTCCCTTGGCTCATCTATAAATGAAACTGTCATTGTGAAAACTGCAGGGGTAGAATCTCTCCCTAGTTGAAAATCCTTTTGGTTTTTAAGAATCATACAGGCCCCATTTCAGAGCCAGTTCTGCAACTTATCAGCAGAGAAGCCCAGGGTAATGTCTTTTCTCACAGCACCTCTTTCCTCATAGACACATTGGGGGCTACCAAAATTTTATCTTAGTAGACTGTCATAAAGATTACAGATCATTTATAAAAAGACCTTGACACATGGGAAGCACTCAATCAGTAGTAAGTATTATCTTCTAGCCCTTGTTAAAGGCGTACCATTTGGTTTCATTTTCTTTTATTTAAAGACTGAAATCTGACTCAAACCCATCACATATTTGTTGAATGCCTCCTATGTTTAAGAAATTAAGCACTAAGGCAGTGAGCAAAGACAGACATGTAACATGCTGCCCCTTTTCTGCTAGTTTACAATCTAATTGAAGAAGACAAATCAGACACAGAACCAGATACCTGACAGTCCAAAAGCATGAGTGTCTGGTGGATGCCTGACACCTTGTCCTTCTCAGTAAATACATATTGAAAAAATAAGTGAATGAGCTCAGGGGAGAGAGAGAGGGAATTTATCTTCAGTTGGTCCTGGGGGCTTTCACTGAAGAGGTGGAATTTTAAAGTGAGGTCTTCAACAAAATACGTTTGGATATATAGACAAGAAAAGGAATAACGTCCTTTCCAGCAAGAGTGAAAAATATAAGTTCAGTTCAAGAAATTGCAAGCAGATCGGTTTGACTGAATACAATAAAATAATTGTTTTCGTGACCTATTCATAAGAAGAGAGAAACACCTTTAAATTCATGGAAGGCACATTCTCTGAGAAGCATTTAAACTATATCTTATAAGCCATGCTTAGGGAGAAATTGATGCTCGATAAAAAAGTGTTTCAGCTTAATAGTTTTACTCAAGTAAAAACACAGAAAGACTGGCTAGAAAATCTGGTTTGGAATCATTGATGAAGCCAGCCTTTGATTATACACTAAGATTACAACTAACTTTTAGTGCCTGTTTACAATCACTTCAAGACCCAAGTAGATGTATTGTCTGATTTCAGCACCTCCTACCTACAAAATTTTCCCTATTCATGTAGGTGAGTTCCCATATTGGTCCTCCACGTTTTCTCACAAGCAAATACTCCTGACTGTCACCTTAGGGTTCTGCTATGTTCTTCCTCTCCTACTAAATCTGCCCTTTACCAAAGTCATCTTCTCTCAAAGCTAGCAGAAGCAGCTTTATTTTTGCCATTTCTGATATAGCTTTCATGAGATCACCAGTGTCCGTGCCAAGGATGCTTTATTCCTCCGTTTCAAAGCCGCTACTCCTCGAGGTGGTACATACAGTTGGATTTTGTGTGAAGATGGGAGGCACACTGTGTTGCTTGGACCCCAAAGCAATACTGCTTCTGCTCAGCATTTGAAAAAGTTTCTCACAAAGCCCTTACATTATTCCCTCCCCTCTTTTGCTCCTGCAAGCAACTCCAATGATTCTTCCAAACAAAAAGGAATCCTTCCAACAAACAGATGGACAAATGCAAGCAACACAAAACAAACCATACTTGTTTCATAGAATCAAACAGTTCAGACATAGTACTTTCTCTTTCCATATACAGACAAAGACTGTGCCATGACCATTTCTCCCAAGAATTTCTAATCTTTTCCTCTTGCTCACCCCTCAAATGAATACAATATTAAGAAACTGGTCCCACCTTGACTTTTTCAGTACACTTTTATTCAAGATAACTCAGTTTACTTGTTTTACAGTTAGAGAAACATTTCGTATGTGCATAACTCAAAGGCTTATTCAAGGGACTCAAATAGTTGTTCCAAACCTAAAGTTTATACTTCTAAAGAAAAAAGGTAAAATGTTAAATGACTGTGGGTTTTTTCCCAGCCTCGACCTTCAAAGTTTTCCCCCCCAAATTAGAATCTAAGTTTCCACTAATATACATCAATGCATTTAATTAAATAGGAAGTTTTCCCTGTGTAGTATTTGGGTTACCCCTTTGGCTCTTAAACATTAAGAGTCTGAGAGATAATTGCAAAGGTGATACTAAATCAAGGTTGCTAAGGACATGAAGGAGTTAATGAGGTTTCTAGTATCTGCAGCAATCTTAAAAAAAAACAAAGTATCTGCAGCAATCCTAAAAAAAACAAAAACAAAACCCGAGACAACATAAAACAAAAAAACAAAACAAATGAACTGGAATTCATTGCTCTGTCTCCAGCAGAGCTACATTAAGGAAAACGTCTGGGTATTGAAACATCCTTTGGAATATTAAAAGGGTAAGATGTATTATTTGGTTAAATTGCAAGTATCAGGAAGAAGGATCACTAATAAGGAGATACTCACTGCTCATTGTTCTAGTAACAATAGACTCAAATGAATAATTACCTGATAGCAGGAGATAGGGCTTCATTTTATCACAGAAATACTCTTAATTAGGCTTGCTACACCAGTGTAAGTCTCATCTGAATTGCCCACGTATTATTGATAAACTTTATTGGATTACTTTACATATCATGTATTCATCTTGGTCTGATCAAGTTTCAGTTGTGCATTGCAATTTGCTGACTATGGTTGGTTGGCTGGTGCATCGAAGTTCATCAGCCCCCAGTTCTAATTCAGGACGTCACTGAGGTATGAAAAGATTAGGTTATTCTGCAGCCCAGAGGTTGATCCTTTATTAGCTTCTTCAGTATTTGATAATTATAATGAAGATCACAAAACTGCAAGATCTAATTAAGTTTGGAACTTTCCAAAATTGACTTTCTGTAGAAAATTTCATGCTGAATGAATGTGACAATCCAGAAAATTAAAGAAATCGCCTCTTGCATGACTCTATTTCATTTTCCTCTTCATAGATAGAAGCATAGAATCCTGGGGCTACAAACAGGGTTGAACAACTTCCTAAATTAAGAACAATTTTGCACATGGCCAAGATTTTAATGTCTATTCCCATCCAAGAAATGTTTGTACATAGTAATGCTTCTTGTGGGTATAAGGCAGTTTAATTTTCTGAGTATTTTTACCTGTGTTATCTTGCTTTAACCTCACATCATCTGAGTTAGGGAGGAGAGATGTCTTGATGCTGCCTCATAGAGCTGTGTGACCGCACACGGAGCTAGCAGATTGTGGGTTCAATTAATATCAATAGTAAGATAACTTTTTGGAGCCACCGTTTCTTCTTCTGAAAAAGGGGGATTATAATACTTCACAGGGTTCTTGTGAGGATTAGAAATGGTCTCAACTGAGTGTGACCTTTCTAATATGTGGTTGTGATCCCCTTATCTGCTGGGCCTGATTGTTATTGAGCAAGAATCTTGTCTTAGGCAGACAGTGTTCCTGTTTCCAGGCAAATGTGCCTCATCCCTTCTGGACTATGGGAATGAAGTCATGTGAGCATCTCAGCAACAATATTTGCTTTTAAGATTAAGCGTTGCAGCAACCAATTTAACTGTATTTTCTCTCATGAATACAAATACAATGAAGAGAGCTAACTCATAATCACCAGTTTCCATGTAAATTTTGTCCAGGAAATTGACATAGGAGTTCATTTTGCCCCCTTTTTTTTTCATAGGAGGATAAACTGTCTCAGATGATGCACTGTATTTCTGATAGGTCCACTTTAAGCATGTGTGTGGTACTCTCTGCTCTCCAGCAGGCTTCATCCGAACAGTTTTCTAGGTTGTATTCTCACAGCTGTCTCATTTTCCTCTTTTTTTCCTGATTTGATCACATCCCAGATGCAGGCTGGTCTGCTCTAAGAGGCCTGAATTATTGCCAATGCAGTGTGATTTGAGAGCCTAGAAGGACCGCCGTAACATAGGGGCCACCCATGTGTTCAACGCTCACCCCCAGCCTTTCATCACAAGTACAAGCCAACTCAACAGTGATTGAGGCCTTTGTAATCAAAACCTTGTCATCACTCAGGTGTTTTATCCTGGATGATTTGTCAGATTCTCTGAGTGGGGCAGAAAGATGAGGAAAATCCCAGTAAGTTGCAGGGCAGGTGGATTTTCACTGTGCAGAGTAGCAGAAAAAAAAAGAGGGTCTTGAGTACACCAAAGGAAAGAACCCTAGTCAGATGCTGGGGAGCCTGGATACTGGTGGGTGGAGAACCCTGGTGTTCAAAGGGAAGGTGAGACAGCACCAAATATTGAAGACTTTCATTATGGTTTCCTCGGGGCGTTCCTGCCATCAAGCCTTTCTTGACGCACTTCCTACCTGGCGGGCACCTGGTGTCCTTTCAGCTCACCTTCTCACTCCATGTGCTGGCTCTTCTCTGGGTTAGGTCATTGCCAATGCTTATTTTGGACTCTTGGCAAGAATAGCCATAGGCTCACCATGCATCTCTTCTCCTGGTCTTCTTGCTTCCCAGTGTCCCAAAGCGTGTATTTTATTGTTATTCTGAGAGAACTGGGGAGGAGAGAAATTCAATGATTCCCTTTAGCCTCCACGCTTTCCTTTCTGCTCTGTTTTCCTTTCTCCTTGGGAATCCTCACTAGCACAGAACCTCATTTCACAGCTCCACATATTGGATAAATATATCCTAATGTGCTGGTCAACTAGATAACACATAGCACTAACTGCATAGCAGACACTTTACATGCATTTGTTAGCTCAATACTTATTGGTGGATACTCTTATTTTCCTCCTGTTGCAAATGAGGAAACTGACTTGCTCAAGTCTTGTGGCTAGTAAGTGATCAGGCTGGGATTTCAACCCAGGCATTATGAAGGTTAGGCAGAATGGTGTTTTCCATATTTTAGATATATTGTGATACTAAGACTCTAATGGCTTCTCTGATGATAAATAAACCTTTTCAGAGCAGATGTAGAAACTCTCTTATCTTCAGTTTTCTTCCTCTATGTTAAATATAATGGATGTGTTGAAGTGTTAGGTCTGATGTAAAACCCTAAAAGTGTCACTTGAAAGAGAAATAAATAGACAAAAGTATATGCTGTATTTTCAGATGGATTAGGGCACAGAATGTCTGAATGAGTTTCCTCATAATTGGTTAAAATTTTAAAAATTGAGACCCAGGTAAATGTATAGTCACCCATATTTTAAAGATTCCTTGGTAACCTGCCAAAGTTCACGAGCTGTTGACCAAGGAATCCAAACTCTATCAAGCAGTGGGTTATTGTTTTAGAAATAACTGGCCAGCCTGCTACCAACATTCTATGAACTGAAGGGCTCTGGGGAAACAACTCTTATAAAACCAATTACCTTAAAGTAAAGTATTCCTGGGGTCAGAGATTAGTGCCAGAAAATTCTACTTTTTGTAGTTTTCATTACTTAAGAGCCTTTATTAAAAAGCAAAAATATATTAGGAATAGTTAGAACTCTTATCAGCTAATTTTTAATAGTTCATTGGCAGAAAATAGGGAAAACATAAAGCAGAATAAGGTTAGAGGATATACCAATTAAAAACATAGGGGAAAATAAACAAAGGAATGGCAAGAGTGCTCACTTCCCAATCTTTCTCCAGATGTCTCTGGCAAAGCTTAGTCCATCTTCCCCGCCAGAAGGTAGAGTCCATGAGGAGGAGGCTTTGCTCTGTTCATTGCTGTCTCTCCAGAGTCAAAGCAATTTAGGCACATAACAGGTACTCAATCAATATTTGTTGAGTCAATGGCTAAGTGAACATCAACAGATTAAAGGTTAATATATAACTGCTGAATGAAAGTTTCCATTGGCATGATTCTGAATACTTAAGGAAGATACCCTTTCATGATCAAGACAGTTACAACCCTGGGTATTAATTTTATTATCTTTAGTGACTAGCATCTAAACCACAGGATTTTAAGCTCAGTAAAAGGAGGGATATGTTTGTTTCCTTTTTTTTTAAACCGCTATTGAATAAATGAATTGTCAGGCAAAAACAGGAGAAAACAACAGTGAATTAGATAGTAAATAGGAAATACTGCATTATTGTTATAAGAGTCAGATCAGCAATTTTATTTGGTGCATGGGAAGAAAAGAATAGGGCATGTAGAAAGAAAAGTGCATTCTTTGAATCTGTTTTAAAACTTTATTCCTCTTGTGCTTTGAGTTTACTTCTGTATAATTGGCTCCCAATAAATGTTTATTGACTGATTTACTGATTCCTCTCTCACTCCAAAACCAGCAATCCTAACTCAAATATGGCCCCAATTTAAAATGGATTAAAAATAAACATTTATTTAATTTTCACTGTGCTCATGTCCTTGTGACTCATTTCTGCTTATTGTTAGAACCAATATGTAAATTACCAGGACTCCAAAACTCACCTCCTCTTCTCTCATACTCCCTCACTGCCCCATTCATCTATTCCTCCATATTCAGTCTTTTATCTATAGAACTAATGTCTGTTGGGTGCCCATCAAGACAGGGTCTGGCATATGATGGGCACTCAACGAACAATTCACTTATTCTGATTTGGAAAAGTACCCTCTTGACAGTGTGGAAGATGAGTTGGAAGAATGTAAGGCAGAAACCTTGAGTGTAATTGTCTTGAAAAACTTTAAATCATATCACATCAGAATAAAACTCTTGACTCCACAACCCTCCCAAAACTTGTTGGTCTGTTTATGACTTCTGAATGTGCTATACTGTACTCATAGACTGTATACATTATAAAACATACACAAAAATAGAAATTAAAAAATAATGCCATAAAGTTAAAAAATTTTTTTCTGTCATGTTATTTTCTACTGTAATTAACTATGATCTTAAGGTATAATATACACTTGGAACGATCCTTATTTCAGTTCTTATAATTTTGAAACTTTCTGAATTTTTGTCAGATACGATTAGATATTAATTGTTGGTACCTCATAATGCAGCTGACAAAGAGTTTATTCTGGAAATAGAGAATGGTTTGTGCTTCCATTTGCTTGAGTTTGCTTCTGTTTGCATCTTTAGGATAATCTTAATTTTAAGATTTGTTATTTTTTTTTTGCAGTAATCTTTTTAAGCCTTATGTCACATGGTAAGAGCTGATTTTGTTAAGTGAGACAATATGGTATAGAAACCCACTTGCTAAGTACTGTGATGCTTGGGATAAATTGAAAGTAAATAAAAGTGTCGGTAAAACACCATCAATCCCTCTGTGTTATAGAACTCTCACTTTTTAAAAAAAAATAAATTTATTTATTTTATTTATTTATTTTTGGCTGTGTTGGATCTTCGTTGCTGTGCGCGGGCTTTCTCTAGTTGCGACGAGCTGGGGCTGCTCCTTGTTGCAGTGTGTGGGCTTCTCACTGCGGTGGCTTCTCTTGTTGCGGAGCACAGGCTCTAGGCGCATAGGCTTCAGTAGTTGTGGCACGTGGGCTCAGTAGTTGTGGCTCAAGGGCTTTAGAGTGCAGTCTCAGTAGCTGTGGCACACGGGCTTAGTTGCTCTGTGGCATGTGAGATCTTCCTGGACCAGGGTTCAAACCTGTGTCTCCTGGATTGTCAGGCTGCATTCCACTGCACCACCAAGGAAGTCCCAGAACTCTCACTCCTTCTGAGAGATTCCTTTGCCGATCTGACGTGGTATTTGAACATCTGATGTGAGACCAAGAAAGGGTACCAAATACATTTGTATATTACATAAAAGTAAAGCTCAATTTTTCTCTTTTAGGTAAAAATATAGAACAATCTAGTACTTTTCTTCCCCCAGGGGAAGAAAACATCCCAGTGAATTATCATGGGAGCCCCTAGGGTTCACATGCCTACTTTTGAGGTCCTTGCCCTAGAGGATGCCAGAAAGAAGCAGTGGAAGGGGAGATGTGAAGAAAAATATAAGAGGTAGAAACAAGGGAATGTGATGCTAAAGCCTGATTCTTTTAATGATTCTTGTTCAATTAATGATTTATTTTCTCAGTTTCTTCTACTACAACTCTTATTTTCATGCACATCTTACAACTGAAGCACTGCAAGGTGTAATTGTAATTTCAGGCTATTTTAATTTTCTTGTTTGTAATAAGAATACTTTCTAAATGTTATATCATGACATGCATTGTGAGGTGTAAATGATGAATATCTAATCATAGCTGACAAAAATTCAGAAATACAACTTTTGTAATATTATTATTATTATTATTATTATTTTTTGCGGTACGCAGGCCTCTCACTGTTGTGGCCTCTCCCATTGCGGAGCACAGGCTCCGGACGCGCAGGCCCAGCAGCCACCGCTCACGGGCCCAGCTGCTCCGCGGCATGTGGGATCTTACCGGACCAGGGCACGAACCTGTGTCCCCTGCATCAGCAGGTGGACTCTCAACCACTGCACCACCAGGGAAGCCCTGTAAAACTATTGTAAATTAGAAGTATAAAGAACCTAATTAAACACAGAAAAAACATTTTTTAAATGTTTTGTATTTATTTTTCAAAGATCTAGAAAATTATGTAACTTCTGAACCTACACTTTTGTATATTACATATTAAAAATACTTGGCAGTTTATGCAGAATAGCCTGAGAGAACCTAAATCCTGTCTAAAATTTTAAAACTACAATATATTCCTGATAACTTCAATTTATCTTATATATAAGCATATTATATTACATATACCACATTATACATTATGTACAATATGTGTAACATATATTGTTATATTGTTTGTGAATTATATATCCTTTTTTAAATTTCATTTTTCTTTATCTTAATGTTTATTTTTGTCCTTTCTTCAATCACAAACATCTCAGCCAGAACCAGAGAGGCAACTCAGCAATTCAAGTCTATCTTACTCAGCAGCTACAATAGCAATAGTGGAAATTAATGTTTATGTGTGACTTTTAGTTTACAAAATGTTTTCACGTGTATCTATTTATCTGATTCTTCCAAAATTCTGAGGTAGATATTAATATTATTAGTAGTACTAATTTTATACCCCATTTTATAGACAAAAAAATTAATGGCAATGTGACTTGCCCAAGGGCTTCAAGTCCACCAAGTGTAAGAGCTAGGACTTGAAACCACATGACTGTATGTTTTTTTTTTCATAAATAATACTCTGTGTTCTCTTTGTGTATCAATAACATTGTGCAATGAATTTTTTCCTTAATCGGCAGTTCTAGCAGGAAGTATGGGGAAAAGAGGTTAGACTCTTCAAAACACTTTTTCTAAACATGAAACATACAAAATTAAAAAAATAACTACAGAAAAAAATATAATAGACACCTATATATCAACCATCAATTTAAATAGCTGTTAATATTTTGCAAAATTTATTTCACATCTCTATGTTTAAATATATAAATTAATACTTATAACATTATAATGTTTATAATGTTTATATCTCATTCCATTTCCCTCCCTATCCCAGAGTTATCCAGCAGTTGTAATATATTATTCCCATATGTTTTTACACCTTTTCATGCCTTTTATATAAACACCATTATTCAGGTATTTTAAAAACATATGTGTGTATTTATTTCTCTGTACGTTTGTGGCATTATGCCATATATTTTAATTGGCAACTTGCTTTTCTCAATTCAATGACATGATGTGAGGATTTAATTCATTCATTTACACTCCTGTTCAGTATTCCTTTGCATGAATAAGCTACATTGCATTGCCTAATTGAGGGCAACTTGGGTGTTTATGCTTTTTTTCTGTCACAAATATTGCTACAGTAAGTGTTCTTTATATGTCTCCTTTTTCATACATTTAACAAACTTTTAAAGTAGGTATCTAAGAAGAGTAATTGCTGGATCTTAAAGTAGGTGTATCATCAACTTTACCAGGCAATTCCAAATTGTTCACCAAAATGCTGATACCAGTTTATACTCTCACCAGAATTTCCATATTCCAATGTCCTTATTTTGCTGGTTCTAACAGGCTATACATTTTTGCCAGCTTAATGAATATGGAATATTGTTTCATTGTTTAATTTGTACATTCTTGATTATTAGTGAAGCTGAGAATTTTAAAATATTTTATCAGCAAGTCATGTTTATTTTCTTGTGTTTCCTTTTATAGCTTTGCCCATATTTTCTATTGAATTACATGTCTTTTTCTTATTGATTCATAGAAACTTTTATATATGCTGTTTTATAATCTGTTTTTAGATGCAAATATTATAAATATCTTTTAATTTGTGACTGTTCTTTTTATTTATTTTGTCTTACAACTAGTTTTAATTTAAAAGTAATATTTATCAATCTTTTCTTCTATGAACACTACTTTTCATAGTTTGTTTAGAAAATCTTTCCTCTCTCTCTAAATTCTTGCACAGGAATCTTTAAATCTTATTATCTCATTTGAAATGCCCTCTACTTTCTTCACGATGATGAGATCCCACTTAACACCAGGATTTAAAATTTAAAAGCAAATGATAGGAAAGAAGTCATTTGGAACAGGCTACCTACTGTATGATTCTAACCACAGGACATTCTGGAAAAGGCAAAACTATGGAGATATTAAAAACATCATTGGTTACCAGGGGCTTAACAAGGGAGAAGGAGGGATGCATAAATGGATCACAGGGGATTTTTAGGGCAGTGAAACTATTCTGCATGATATGGTAATGGTAGATTCATGACAATATACATTTGTCAAAACTCATAGAATATATAAACACAAAGAATGAATCCTAATGTAAACTATGATTGTTGGTTAATTAAATATATATTAATATTGGCTCATCAATTATAACAAATGTACCACACTAACGCAAGATGTTAATAATAGGAGAAAAGAAACTGGTGGGGAGGGAGAGGGGAATCAGGGGGTATATGGGAACTCTCTGTACTTTCTGCTCATTTTTTCTGTAAACCTGAAACTGCTCCAAAAAGTAGAGATTCTATTAAAACAAAAAAATTCTGTTAACTGAAAAGAATGCATTCTCTGGCAAGGAATACTTTTTTTCACATATGAAAGTGATTGGAATCCTTAAGGAAGTATTAGAAAAGAACTGTTTTTGCAGTTCAGAGATAAATTATCTGCTGACAAGGGTGCCTAGCCCGGTATTGGTTTATGCCTGTTGTCCTGGTATAATTATTAACAGCATCCTCTATCACTCTCAAAACATATCGCTTTTAGATAATAAATCACCTGACCATTCTGCTGATAGCTCTACAGGCTTGACTATTAAATATGGGATATACAGGTTTCTTTTTGACTAAAGCAGGCTGGAGGGTGGTTTATAGATGTTTTCCCAGGTTTCCTGATTCTTGGTAAAAGAAGCAGCTTGGTTTTCAGCATGATCATTACCTCCGGCTCTGGGCTCAGAAATGACAGCTGTAATTAATAACTGGGGAAAGAAATTCATAGTTTATGCTAGGAGACAAGTGTGGTGTCAGTAGAGGAGTGCTAGAAAGCAACAGATCTTATTCACTGGGAGAAGAAATGGAAATATTTCCTCTTGATATAAAACATGAAGATAAGTGTGCCATTTCTTGATTCTTCTGCTCTGCTCTTTACCTTGGTCCGCTAGCCCATGTAAGGAATAAGTGTACGTGAACTCTAGTATCAATTCTGCTGTGTGGTCTGAGATAAGCCACTTCATCTTTTGGGGCCTCATTTTCCTCATCTGAAAAAGGAATTACCTGAGTCAGATAATCTTCTTTTTCTTTTAGTCCTAAAATTATATGATTATGTGTTCTACGATTTTTAGATATGCCACTAGGAACTAAGAGAAGTGGGAGATAAGGTTGGGGAAATAAATGAGGCAAAAAAGTGGGAAGTTCTGAGAAGTTCAGACTTGAGACTTACCCTTCCAACTGTGAGAGAGAAGCTGACATCAAACAAACATTCTCACTGAGAATAATGAGAAAATCAGATAAAATATAATAAACAACAGTTTGAAGGCATTAGAGAGAGGCAGCCAGGATTTGAGAGGCTGTGATTGCAGAGACAAGGGAACCAGTATCATATACTTTGCTTATCCCTCCTGAAAACCAGCTGATTCTTGGTGCTAGGTGTGCGGTTAAGAATCTGGGGAGAGTTCTTACCAAGCGACACAAGGAGCCGGCAAAGCTTTGGCAACCACGTGGGGCTGGCGAGATAAACTTGGATTTCAGAGCTGTTAAAGCATCCAGGACTTGAGGATCCAAGTTCCTGGAGAGAACAAGGAAGTAGGCCTGACCTTAGTGTTTTTCCCTGTTAGGAACATGCTAAAATTTTAAGCTGCTCAGGGTTAGAACTTAAGAAGCTAAGCAAACAAGTGCTGAAAAACAATGTGGAGTTGTTGGCAGACTCATGGTCTCAAGGAGAGGAAAAAAACAAGATATGTCAAAGAGGAGGGACCCAGTAAATATCCCAGGCTCCTGGTCAGGATCCCTAGAGGGCTGTGCTCTAGGACGGTGGGAGCAGATATACCAGAGGTAGATGGAGGCTTATTAAGGCCAAAATCCACTCTCTAGTCAGCTCAGTCTTGGATTAGACAAAGGCATTCCCTTTCTACTCTAAGTGGGGAAGATGACAAACAATATTATCTTAGCACTGTACACATTTCATACCCCATGTATAATATTTAGTTAAAACGATGCATGCACACATACATAAAAACAGGTCTAGATCAATAAGGAATAATGGCCTTTTCAGTTCATAGTGTTAGGATAGTTGTTTAGACATGAAAAAAGAAAGAAATTGGACTCCAGCCTTATCCATATGAAAAAATAAATTTCAAAGGAATTAAAGAACTATATATAAAGTGACAAAATTAATAAATTTAAAAAGAAAATAGAAGAAAATAATTTTAATATCTTAGGTAAAGAAAGTTCTTTAAAAAGAACCTAAAGGGAAACAAAAAAGGATAAATCTGACTCAAGTAAAACTAAGGATGTCTGTTTATCAAAAGATACCTTAAAGAAAGTGTTAGCAAAATTCTAAAGCAATCAGAACTCTTACACATTGTGGGTGGGAATATAAATCAGTATCGCTATGTTGGAAAACAGTTTGAATTACCTTGTAAATAATCTCAGCTACTCCACTTTCTTGATACGCCTTAGAAAAAATAATGCATGTGAGCATCAGTTTTAGTATAAGAGTGTTTGTAGCAGCACATTTTGTAAACGTAAAGCAAACGGACAAACATTGAAAATAACCCAAATATCACTCAGGAATAGAATGAATGAATTCTTTGTGGATGCATTCCACTGAATGCTAGAAACTTGCATAAAGGAATAAACTGCATCTATTGCAAAAACACGGAAAACTCTCAGGAACATAATATTGAGGAAAACAAAGTAAGTCATAGCAGGATACATAGGATATGTTTCTATTTGTATGAAATGCAAAGTTTGACATGATTTCTCAGAAATTATTGAGCTAGAAAAAATAGTGGCACAATCAATGAATAAACATAGGACTTGGATCTTTGAAAACAAACCAACCAGCCATAAACTAGACAAAGCCATCTAATGTAATCAATAAACAGCAGAAGAAACACAAATATATGTGCAATTAAAAATGTTGTTTTCTATTGCTGCTCTAACAAATTACTATGAAACAGTTTAAAACAACACAATTTTATTATCTCACAATTCTGTAGGTCAGAAGTACAGGTGGGCTCAGCTGGTCATATGGTCCCTCTGCTCTAGGACTCACAAAGATGAAATCAAGGTGTCAAACAACCTGGGCTCTCAAGCAGGGATGCTGGGGAATCATCTGCTTCCAAGCTCATTTAAGTGTCAGCAGAATTCAGTTGCTTGTGGTGGTAGGGTTAAGGTCACTCCTTCCTTGCTTGCTGTCAGTGGGGACCTCTCTCAGGCTTAAGGTTCTCCTAAAAGTGTCCTGCATTCCTTGTGAACTAGCCCCTCCATCTTCAAACCAGCAATGGCGTGTCAAATCCTTCTCATACTCCTAATCTGTCTCATGCTCCTTCTGCCACTTTCCTTCTGCCATACTTTCTGGCTCCAGTCAGAGAAAGTCCTCTGCTTTCAAAGGCCTTGTATTTTGGTTGTGTCTACCAGGATAATCCAGGAAAATCTCTCCTTTTCAAGGTCTGCAGCGTTCATCACAACTGCAAAGTACCTATGCCATATAACGTAACATTCACAAATTCTGGGCATTAGGACATGGGTATTTCGGGGGTGGGGGAGGTGCACAAGAAGAAAGGTTTAATCTGCCTACTACAATAAAATGAGGAAGGGGAAATAATCACTGATGTAGAAAAACATTAAAAAAATTACAAAGCAGAAATCTATGCAAGTAAGGGTGAAAACCTACTGAAACAGATGATTTTGTAGGAAAATATAATTTACTAAATTTTACATGAGAAGAGACAGAAAAAGAATCTATCCATGGAAAAGAACGAAGAATGTCAAATTTCCCACAAAAGCACACAAGTCTACATGGTTTCACAGTTGATTTTTTCAAACCATGAAGAAATAGACAGTTTCAATGTTACCTACATGATCCCAGAAAACTGAGAGACTACTAATGGTGTGCCAGTCGTATTTATTGCTATCCAGCCTCTTATCTGACCATCTGTGTTCTCTGCATTTCAAGGGTCTGGAAGAGGGCTTTGCTAGTAGTGTTCTGTTAGTTCTGCCAGCTGGAGGCACTAATGCAAGATTAGGAAGGGAGAGGAGTGGAGAAGCCAAGTCCTGCTGCTGGCTACAGTGGTGGGTCCAAAGCTGGTACAGGCAGGCTTATGAGGGGCAGTGATGGGGGGTCCAGAGGCAGTGGTGGTCACAGCAAATTCGTGGGTACTTCTCCTTCAGGGGCTGCAGCTGCTTGGTGTAGGTCCTGATCTCAGGATGAAATGGACTTCTCTCTTGCTCTTCCAGCCCTTCCAAACATTTTGAGACCCTATACCCTATTTTAACTCCCTCTCTGATTGAAATACCCTGAGTGGTTTCTGTGCTTTTTATTGCAACCTGACAGATAAAGAAGGTAAGCTTTCAAGTTATTTTTATAAAGCCACTCAAATTGATCACATAATTTGACAAACACAGCATAAAAAGAAAATGACAAACTAGTTTGATGACTGAATGTCAAGGCTAAACTTCTGAATAAAATGTTAAATAAAATATTAGAGTAGAAACATAATTTAATGGATAATTTTATAAATGATAAGTCATGACTAACTGGGGCTCATCTCAAAATCATCAATATTAATATGTCAAAAGAGGAAAAGGGAATGAAATAAACAGGTATAAATTTTCCAAAAAGGGAGACAAATTTGTTTCTTATGGTAATGTACTAATATAGTCCCAAATAATCAGCTGAGAGCTATTGGAAACAATATGAATATTTAATGAAGTGGTTACAAATTAATGTATGAAATAATTAGCTTTTTTTTTTTTTTTTGCGGTACGCGGGCCTCTCACTGTTGTGGCTTCTCCCGTTGTGGAGCACAGGCTCCGGACGCTCAGGCTCAGTGGCCATGGCCCATGGGCCCAGCCGCTCCGTGGCATGTGGGATCTTCCGGACTGGGTCACAAACCTGCGTCCCCTGCATCGGCAGGCGGACTCTCAACCACTGCGCCACCAGGGAAGCCCTAGCTTTTCTTTTAAAAACAATAACTGAAATGAAAGAAAGTATCCTAGTCACCAAATCAAGGAGAAAAATAGAACTGGAAAAATGCTTTGAAAATGTGCAGCTGCATGACCACTGATGAAAGGCATAAAAAAAGCCCAAGATATGAAAAGATGTATTTTGTTCTTTGGTTAGAAAGCTCAACGTTGCAAAGATATTAATTCTTTGTAAATGAATCTGCTAAAACCACATATTCCCGTGAAAATATCAAAATGGTTTATTTTTCATTTTTTTGAATCTGACAAAATAATACTAAAATATAAGTTTGGGAGAATACTGAGAGAAAAAAGAAAAATGATGTGGGCAGTCTAACTGTATCCAAAAACAAAATGTACCATGAATGTTACAGTAATTAAAACAGTATGGCACTGATACAGGAACAGACCTGCTGACAATGAAGCAAAGGAGGAAGTCCAAAATAGACTCAAGTACCTATGGGAATTTGGTACATGCTGTAGTTGGCATTTCAAATCTTCGGGAATAATAAACATTTGAAGTCACACAAGTGAATTAGTTTTTATTATTGGAGTAAAGAAAGCTTTTCTAAGAATAAACCCAGAAGCCATAAAAAAATAATTGATATATTTTGAACATATATATTAAAATTTTTCTATTAGGCAAGAGATATGGATGGATAGATGGATGGATGGATGGACGTATAGGTAGATAGGTAGACAGAGAGAGTGTCAAAAGACAAATTTTTTCACTGAGCAAGAAATATTTGTAAAATGTATATCCAGCAGAAAGATTGAATCCCTAAATATGCAGAAAAGCACATAAAAGTCTATATAAAAAAGATTAACAAACAATCCAATAGAAAAATGGTTAAAGGATACAAACAAATAGTATGGCTAATAACCTTAGTAATATTTCCAACATTCTTTAAAATTAATGAAATGCAATTTAAAATAATGAAATGCACTCTCTCATTAATCACATTAAGAAAAATTAAAATCTATAATCTCAATGTTGGCAAAATAGAACAGAGTGACTGATACACTTTCTGTACGTATAAAATGGTACAATCTTTTTGGAGGTAAATAAGCAATTTCCATGCAAGTTTTTAAATTCATATGTCCCATAAAGAAAGACTGGGGATTTTCTCTACAGATTTAATTCATATATTTAACACATATGTATAGGACACTTACTATGTGCCATTCTCTGTGTTAAATACCAGGGATACAGTAGTGCCCAAGACAGTCTTTGCCTTTAAGGTACCAGCAATCTAAAATGTGGCGTTGCTTATAGTGATTTAAAACAAAACAAAACAAAATGATGTTGGGAGAATCTCTGTGTGTTGGTAATCCACACAACATGATACCATGAAATTATTAAAGAGAATGAGATAAGTATAAATGTACTTTGCAGGAAAAGTTCATCAACTATTGTGAAGCAGAAAATCAAGTCACAGAAAGTATGCATGGCAGGTTGTTTTCCCCAAAACTTATAAAGCACACACACACTCATACCAATAAGACAACAAAACATCTGGGAGAATACACACCTCATTCAAGAGGTCACCTCTGGGCAGATGCATGGGAAATGATGGTGATGTCAGACTGTTCCCCTTAATTTCATAGAATTCCAAATGGTTTTTTTCCCATCATCATAGGTTAATTTTTAATAATTAAAAAAAATCCATCTCAGATCCTTTTATAAAGAGTTCTCTCAAAGGGTCTTCAGTATTTATGCCCACAGTACATTGAGATCTGTTGGCGAAATCCAGATTCCCAGGTCCCCCCATGGGGAGCGGATTCCTGCCTAATTAAGCAACCCAGCCAGCGGAGAAGGTACGGGCACCACCGTTTGCAACACCAGGACTCACACTGAGAGTTGCTCACACTCCTTAATTGTGTGGCAGTCTGTCTCAGCTAGAATTGATTTCATTCTCAAAGTTCAATACCTTCCAACCTTGCTGACTAAGTCTACCCTCACCTTTGTAGAGTTTTCATTCTGGAAGTCTTCACTCCCTTGTTTACTGTTTGAAGATTCAAGGGGAGAGCTGTCATTACTTTTGTAACCCAAAAGTCATCATAAGGTGGTTATTTTAATACTCTCCCCTTTAGATTCAGTGCCTGAACCAAACAGGATAAAAACGGCGGCCTTGACACTTCATTTTGCAAACAAACCTTTTCAGGCATCAATTATGGTCCCAAGGCAGCAGTGCTGTGGGCATCTTAAAACTTCTTTCTTACACAGAAGAGGTTCACAGTTCTGTAAAAGTTTTGTCATGGCATTTAAGTAGTCTGATATTCTACAATGCAATCATACCTACAAATATGATGGATTATATCTTAGTCACAGTGATTGTTTTCAGTGGGGGAAAAGCCTCCATGGACGAATTGATACTAGGCTCCATGCTGGGTCTTATGCATTAATCATGAAGTATCATGCTTATGCAAATGTGTAGAAGCCCAATTAGGCAGAGAGCACAGAGCGCTGGGAATAATGTTATGGGCTATTGGGTGTTTGAAATACACTCCTTGGCCAAATTTTCAAAAGCAAAGCAGATTTGAGATGCCTTTTTTACTTTTGAAAACAGGTGTACAATTGTCTTCTTAGTGCTTATTTCATGCCTTCAACCTTAAAATAAAGCTTTCTCCTATTTGGCATGATTTTCCCTCATTGCTCAACAGGAGCAGTGGAAATTCTGAATCACTGACAAGAAAATAAAATGTTCATTCAAAATCTAGACGTGCTGAGAATATTGAGGATACATCAATATTGGGGGGTTTTGCCACACATTTTGAATGTTTCATAGATTCAGTTTTCCTCTGGTAATCTCTGCCATTTCTTATATTTTGTATGATTAATCAAAATATTCAGGTTTCTGTTTTGCAAATCCTCTGCACACAATGCAAATGTTGTGAAGAGAAAATACAAAATGCTGGAAGACAAGCTCTCACTTTTATGTATTACTTCCCACTCTCTGACTTTATTTTGCTATCTTGAAACTGCTGATGTCTTATCCCTGGCTCTTATTTTCATTCCCTTGTTGGAACTCCTCCAGGATTTGGAGAGGATGTAGTGATGGATGGACAAAAGCATAAGAGTTTAGAGAAGTTTGCTGTCCCCCATTTAAATATCTCTATCTAAGGTGATCATTTTGAATGTGGTTATGTCTACACTGCTACTTATTCAGATTAGACAGATAAAGTGGCAAATCAAGTGTTGCTATATAAGAAAAGTTCATAGGTTAGGAAAAAAGACTGTAACCTTTTTTTTGCAGTCATGTGTATGTAATCCTTACCTATAACTATCTAGTTTAACAAAAGCTTCAGACACATATTTGAGCTTTTTTTTTTTTTTCACTTAACTGGAAACCAGCTTAGTTCTTAAAACCCCAGTTCCTTCAAAAACATCTAGGCAACGGCTGATTGACAGGTCATTTACTATATAACCCTTGCTTCCAATATAGCTCTCACTGATGGCTGGGGGTGGGTGGAGGCTGGGCAGGGAGTGGAAAGAGAAGGAGGGGAAAGAATGGAGGGAGATGAGTTGGGAAGAGAAGGGAAGACGAGCAGGTCAAGGGACAGAGAGAGAGAAAGAGGGAGACTTTCTTTATAACATTTTGCAGTGGATGTTAATGTCTGGAAAACTCTCCTTTGGGAGAAGAAAATACTTCCTGCATGTAAAAATGGTGTTAATCCACTGCTCTGCTTTTAGAATGCCCCTGGCTATGTGAGTAGCACTTCCAATTAGATCTGGTTGAAAAGTTTGTAGAGAAATCTAAAGCCCTCCAAATGCAATTTATTACATTAGACTGTTCAACAAAAGATTGGCTTCTCTTAGCCCAAACCATATTCTGGCCTTGGTAAGTTAGTCCAGTCCATCTTTTCTGACATAGCTTCTTAATCCTGGCAACAAAATCATCCTTTTTACTTCTCTGTCTCTGTCTCTCTTTTCTTTCTCTTTCACACACACACACACACACACACACACACACACACACACATACACACACAACTTTAATAATTAAATTAAAAAATTTTTAAGTAATTACTGCCCCTCACTCTACAAAGACTAGGAAAAGAACTCTCTATGTAATCATTGTTTCAGTGGAGAAACTCATTCTAAATATATTATTGAAAAAACAGGACCAGCAAGTGGACTTTCTAGGCCATGTCCTATACTTCCCATGACTTTTGAGCAGCTACAGAAAGAGAGCTGTACCCACTGACCCGATATACAACTGGGGCCCTCCCCTCATCTGCAAATTTGGAAAGTCTCCCTCTCCCCACTGGCACTGCCTTCCCTGAAACCGGAACCTACAAACAAAATGATCAAAGAGTGAGACAAAGACCACAGTACATCCTTTTTTTAAAAAAATTTTTTATTTTATTTGTTTTTTTTACACAACAGGTTCTTATTAGTCATCCATTTTATACACATCAGTGTATACATGTCAATCCCAATCTCCCAATTCATCCCACCCCCCCCCCACCCCCCCCCGGCCACTTTCCCCCCTGGTGTCCATATGTTTGTTCTCTACATCTGTGTCTCTATTTCTGCCTTGCAAACTGGTTCATCTGTACCATTTTTCCAGGTTCCACATATATGTGTTAATATACGATATTTGTTTTTCTCTTTCTGACTTACTTCACTCATAGTACATCCTCCCAGAAAAACATCTGATTTCTATCTTGGGTAGGTTTAAAGAGGTTTAAAACAGGCGTTTTCTGTTTCCATAGCAAAAAAGGAAACAGCAACTGGAGCAATAAGGCGATACAAAATTATGATGTCAAGTTGAAATTTGTTGAACGGAAATTAATAAAACCTGATGATACTCCAGAGTTTTCTTCTGCACAAGCAAGGTTATAAAAGGGCCTTTTGTGTCAATGTTTTGCTTGTTTGCTTGCTTTTTGTTATTGTTTTGATTTTCATCTTTACTATGCAAGACAAGTATGTCTTCCCAATATGGTCTGGAACAAAGGGGCAGAGTGATGCTTGGAGCAGGGAGACAAGTAAAATCATATCCTTAAGAATATATGCTGTGATCTAGTAAAATGGAACTCAAAATACCATGTTTTCAGACAGAATAGCTCTGCCAGCAGAAGGTGGTGATCATTCCCCACAGAAATGCAGAGAAAGAAGAAAGGGCGGACTTAAATTTCACCAGCCGGTACTACCCATCACTTATATCAAGTAAGATCCCCAACCCTGTTTGTAACTGATCCTGAGAAAAATATCTCCTCCTGGCTCTGCCAGTTAATTGCCAGCAAATTTGCTCCCTGCCTCCCATCACCTGTCCTCTTCCAGTTAGCTGCACTGAGCTGGTCTGCATTTACTGTCTACACTACTTTCCTCACTCTATTTATCCTTTCCTTCTAATTAGAACAAGTAGCAGCAGTTCTCAAAGTGTGGTCTGGGGACTCTTGGGAGAGCACCAAGACCCTTTCAGGAGGTCCTTGAGGTCAAAACGATGTTTTTGTAATGTTATTTGTCTTTTCTACTCTTAATCTCTCACAAGTGTGCAGAAGAGTTTTCCAGAAGCAACACGAAGTGTGATATCATGACAGATTGACAGTAAAAGCAGATTTGAGATTCCAGCTGTCTTTTATTAACAGACATTAAAGAAATTCACAAAAATCTAGAACAACACCCATATTCTCACTAATTTATTTTTCTTTTGGAAAATAAAGTGATGTTTCATTAAAATATGTTGTTTGCATTAGCATATAATGTTATATATAAATAACATTGTTATTTTAATCTATTAATAAATCTATGTTCTTAAATTTTCTGAGTCTTAATTCCTAATATGATAAATGCTGATAGATATAAGCAACATAAAAACAAAGGTCTTTAAGATCCTCCATAATTTTTAAGACTGTTAAGGGCTCTTGAAGCCAAAACATTTGAGAATCCTTGGCCTGCAGAACGAGCAGAGCAGACTGACGTAGAAAGTGACACCTTTAGCTGTAGTGCCACAAAGTACTTATATATTAAGTACAGGTGGGCCTTGCTTTACATAAACAAGTGTATTAATATCAGAATGCACAAGGAAGATAAATTATTTGGTGAAATTCAAATTATAAAATGATTTCGATGAGATTCTTTAAAGCACACCGCACTTTACGAGTGTTTAAGGTATGCCTAGTTCATAAAATCCTAAGTGCATTTTCAACTTCTAAGGACACATATAGTCAGCCTGGTGAACACCCTGGCCCTGAACCTAGGTGGATTTATTGTAACACTCTTTAGATATGAGAAAAATAATAGTAATTTAACTGGGCTTTAAAGACAATGAAACTGAGAAATCTGTATTTGGCCTTTCTTATAAAAAAGTTAAAACCCAGAATAAGAGACAGGGAAAGTGAATATGTATCTGCCTCTAGAAAGCAGAGATTAATATCTTTTTCAGAACCAGTGGATTTTAGCATAAGTATTTTTTTTTTTAAGTTAGAAATAAGAACAAAGAATCATCCAATAGGAGAAACTAGATTATTCTGCCAAATTTGCAACAGCGTGTTGCTCTTTGAGGCACTACTAAGGAAAAATTAGAGCAGGGAAACTCGATTAAAATTGGTTTGGGGGGAATCAAGGGAGTCAAGGATTGAGAACTAGAAACCCAGAGCTGAGTCTGGGGACCTGCAGAGAGAGCTGTTCAACTTGGAATTAATGAATGGGTTGGGGTTCAGCAAAGACAGGCTGAACTTGAACTACACAAGAGCCAAAGACACTACCTGTCCTAGGAGAAAAATTAAAAACATAGTTAATGAACAAGTTAACAAGTATGTGTTTAGTTAGTAACAAGACCATGTGCTAGCTATGAGTGGGGGGAAGGTACATATATACATGGTGTGTGTGTGTGTGTGTGTGTGTGTGTGTGTGTGTGTGTGTGTGTATTTGGTATTGGTGCCCAGGTGTCCAGACCCTGCAGCACACGTCCTTGATGGCAGCAAGCTTGCAATATTGATTGGCCCTGAATGTGGTCTATCCTGGGGAGGAGGAGGTCAAGAGGCCCAGAGACATGTGGTTTGGAAACTCTCTCCTTCGCGAGAAGGAGAAATGCACATATACTTCTCCGATTTCTGGAGCACCGTTCCTAACCACAGAGTGACCAACTCACCGCTGAGAATCCTGTTCTTGACAGCAATTCAAAATACCATGTTTTCAGCAAGGGCTACTAATTCTGACATTTTATTTTCAGCCATTTGGATCAGTTGACATTTGACTGGCTCTTGAGTTTACTATCAAAAGATGGCTTTTGCTTCTCCACAGTTATAATATTTGCTGAACTAATTTTTATCAAATTTTTAAAAATGTCATCATCTTTAGCCGAGGAAAGGACAAGGAATATCCTTCTTCAAATGAGAGTTCTTTCTTGCTTGTTTGTTTGTTTATTTTGTTTTTGTTTTTTTTTTGCGGTACGCGGGCCTCTCACTGTTGTGGCCTCTCCCGTTGCGGAGCACAGGCTCCGGACGCGCAGGCTCAGTGGCCATGGCTCACGGGCCCAGCCGCTCCGCGGCATGTGGGATCTTCCCGGACCGGGACACGAACCCGTGTCCCCTGCATCGGCAGGCGGACTCTCAACCACTGCGCCAACAGGGAAGCCCGAGAGTTCTTCTGTGTTAGCTGAACATGAAAGTTGAGAATGAAAAGTCTTGGCCATCATACATGTGGCCATAGCCTCTACTTAAATTTTCCATTTAATTTGTTCTATTTACTATATGCCACATCTATGTGTGGCTAAATTGTAGCTACGTAAAATCAGAGCTAAGTAATTGCACTGAAACGTTTATATGGTTAAATCATGTGATGGAAAAGAAAAAGCATCGGTCTTCCTGCTCACATACTATAGGTTCCAAGGAATTATGAGAAATGATTTTCTAAAATGTAGTATCTAATCTGCCTATAATTCCTAGGTTATCCATGGATCTTAGTCACTTATAACTCATACATACAAGTATACTCATGTAAACACACATCCTGCTGCATGCTGCTTTAGAAACAGAGGAAAGAATGAGATGTGGAAAAAACATTTAAAAAATAGAATTTAAACTGAGAAGCTTGATCTGACAGACCACTTTAGCAATTGTAAGGAAGCGAGCTGCAAAAACATCCAATCAGAATTAAAGAGGAGGATGGGAATGAGAGAAGCAAGCTTCTGTAGACAAACAAGCTAGGACCGAAAAAGGTTAACAGAAATACACACACACACACACAAACACCACACACACACAGAAAATAGGCCCTGCTCTTACCAACCTTACAAAAATTCTGGAAGAAAAGTTCAGGCTTCTTTGGATATTGCAGAACCATAGGAATCTCGTTTCTGGTAAGGAATGCAAACAGCACTGTGTACCTACAGTTAGTGATTGGACATACCTCTCAGAAAATTTCTCCACAAAAAGAAGGCAAGTTCCGTGACTGAAACCCTGCAAAAGATACTTAAAATCACCTTAATTTTCTTTCCAACTCCAGAGCCATGAACAGAAGGGCCCTGAGGGTGGCTTTCCTTTCTTGGGACTGTTGTCCACTTCCCTTTTACTTAAGTAGTTTCATGGGTTCAGAGTCTGTTCCAGATTCGTAGACATGTTCCAAGGTTAGGCTCATAACTATATTAGAAATGAATAATACCCCCAAGACTTTTAGGAAAGTGTTGACGTAAGTAATACAATTATTCAGTTTCAAATGTAAGATTCATATACTGACCAAACAAAAGGCCTTCCTTCACAGCCTGGATGGTGATTACTGTTGTCTGGACACTAGCTTTCTATAGGGTCCCAGACAGGAAATGGCTCCAGATCTTCTTCTAAATCAAAGATCTTAAAATGTTTTGTGTCATGACTCTCTTGGGCCATCTGGGGAAGCCTATGGACTCCTTCTCAGAATAACATTTTGACAAAGGCAATCAATTATGTTGAATAGGAATCCCCAGCTTCAGAATATATCCATATTCTATCCGTACGATGGATGTATTCTGAAGCTGGGGCCAAAAAAATCTCCTGATAAACTGGATCTGGCCTGAGAGAGGGAAGCCTGAAAAATGACTCCAAACTTTTTGGGCAGGACAAATGGGAGGATGGAGTCTCCATGAACTTAGCCTATCTTTACTGGACACTTGGAGAGATACAGGGGAAGCAACAGTGGTCTATTGCCTTTGAGAATTTTTTTCTCATTATTAGGCATCCACTAAGTCTGTGTTGTTTACCGGGCTTTCTTTTTTTTTTTCCTGCAGATGGAATTTACAATGAGCCTTGATGAGAAAGGAAACTAGTAAATATTGCCATTTAAAAGCTCATTCTTCAATGCAATGTGATTTATTTGTTCTACCTATGCTTTTCCTTTATTGGCCATTAATTGAGTTATTAGATATCTTTCATGCTGTAACAATGTTAGTCCCTTACATGGTTGCCACTCATGGTTAGATATTCTCTGTGAGGGTCTGCTCGTGGCCAGCCCTGGCTTGAGGCTTGATAAACTGTAAATAATTCAAAGAAGCCAATGGAGAAAGCATCACAAGCACTCACCGTGAGCTCAGCAAATTCAGGGTAACACTGACAGTGATAGTAAACCTTTATTCAGAACACATTGTATTTGGTTTTTATTTCTGAGTATATCTGATCATTGTTTCTTGTGTTATTCTTTGGAGTAGTTAATGAAATGTCCAAGGTCAACTTTCATCAAGGAACAAGGAACTGAGAAGTGTCACCTGACAGCTCCTCCCATTCACAGCCAGGTAGAACAAAGGCCAGTTAATGAGTGGCCCTGCTCAGCACACAGTAATAGGACATGGGGTCAAGCATGGGATGGGGGCTTCCAATCCAGAATCTAATTGTCTTAGCTGGTTGGGCTAGAGGAAATGGGAAGCTCACTGTGTTTGACTTAAACTGTTCCTTGCTTTACCTTTGAAACTGCTGGGCTTATGGTCCAAATTGTTTCAGAAAACCCTGTTCTCTGTAACTACTTAGGGCTGTCAATAAGGAGAGAAAGGACTAGGGAGATAAGAGATGAAGTTTAAACTAAAAGGAGAGTGATGCCAATTTACACCGTGCTGGGATTTTTTGAATACGTGTTTGCTTTCCTTCAGTTTGGGGACTTGGGTTTCTAGTTTTGAAGTAGGTATATTCTTACAGCGTTGCTCTAACTTTTCTGACAACAAGTGTAAATGTCTTCTAAACTAACATGTGCCGGAGAAGGTAAAGTCATAAAAAGTATGCGTGTTTGGCAAAGAGTATTATGGACTTAAAAGTGGGAGACAAGAGAAAGTTATGGGGGTAGAGAAAAGGGATGAGGAGAAGATAGAGGAAAAGAAAGAAAGGGGGAAAAATCTGTTCCTTTTCTTTTATCTGTGCAACTCTAAAACCACTGGAACCAAAATGAAGAAAACCACAGAGGACAATGAATTCGCTCTTCACCGTGTACAATGTGTAATTCTCTCTTTTAGTTAGGGATATATAATACCTACTCTAGGCAAAAGTGTAAAGTAAATGAAATTATTTCCAAAATCTTTCTATTCCTCATTTGTTGGATGCAGTCATAATACACACAATGGCATTCAACTCAAGCCCCTTGGAAATTTCCATGTGGGTGTGATGAATCTTCTCTGAATCTTCTCCCTTGTCCAGTGTCCCAGACTTTTAGAGCCCAAAATGTGACTAGCATTGATTAAATCTTGTAAAAAACCTCTAAATCATAGGATTAAGTCCTTTAACTAGATAATTATCTAAATAATAGGTAATAATTTGTAGATAATAGCTGAACTCTTAACTCATTTTAGACAATAGTTTCATTTTAACAAGATACTCTCATGCCTTACCAGGAAGAAATAGCATGACCATTTAGACAGTGTAAGCGAATGCTAATAAAGATGTATTTTGACACGACAGTCCTTTCATTTTTCTTTCAACTGACTTTTAGGCGACCACCTGTTCAGGCCCAGGAAACCATATAGGCAAACAGTGAGAAGACTATAGTCTATAGTCATACAGACTGTAATGTGTCCTCCACATTTTCCATCATCAAAATTACAAAATGATTAGGAAATACCCTTCATAAAGAGAGTGTAAAGAATTTGAGATTCTTTATGCTCAGGGTAATTTAGTTAATATGTTTAGGAGCTGTATATGAAATTATTGATTTCTTAATTATTCCATTTCACGGGATTAAAAGAAACAGGCTCTAATTGTAGTAGAAGAAATTTATTTATGACCCAAGGTTATTACTTAGCTTCTACATTTTGGAACTTCAAATGTAAAGAATTTGCAACTTCTACCTCCGTGGATTTTTATGACCAGGTGAGATTACTCTCCTGATGGGCTGGTTCGCTTATCAGCCTGATGGCATGTTTAAGTTTTCTTCTAATACTAGGATTTGGAGCCTGTGGTGCTCCCTGGCACTGTCCTCTCCTCACACAATGCAGGGGCAGCACACATGGTGGTTCTTTCTTGGTTGTGAATTCCTTCAAGGAATGTCGAGAATTTACTGAAATCTCTGCCTAATTGTGGAGAATAAATTCTCATGCTGCTCTTTTGCAAATATTTCAAATTATTTGCCTAACAGTAAATTAGACCTGACAAGTTAATTGGTTTAGGGAGCCATGCATGATGTTTGCTCATTTGTGACTAATTTTTAACACATTAGTACTTTTGAAAAAAAAAAAAAGATCAATTTGGAGAAAACTGGGTCTAGAACGCAATCATCCTGCAAATTCTGTTATCAGGGAGACCACAGACACTAAAATTAGTGTGAGAAGCACAAAGGTGGCTCATTCCAGACTTGGCTGATGACTCATATGACCTCAAACACGTAATTTTACTTCCCTTTTCCTGGGGTTTTTCTTCCAGTATAATAGATCGAATAATAGTACCCACACATAAAAAAATTGTACCCACTCATAAAAAAATTGACAGAATAAATGAGATAATAAAAATAGTAGGGAATAGTTGTTGAAAAGACCTCAGGGCCTGGTATTCACACTCTCTCCTGCTGTGTGGAAATATCTGACCCACCCAAATCCGTTCTTTCAATGACTGTTGAGCTAAATGTAATCTCTTAGGATGGAGGAGCTGCCCCCGTCTTCCACTCGGGTACTCCTCTGCTTTCCGGACTTGATGATTGAATCATTTATCACAGTGTTGAACCTACATCTCCTTTTTGGTGGCAGATAGATACCACTGTTCTGCGCCTTTTCCAGTGAACCTGGCAAACAACAGCATGCTTGAGAAAAGCCACGGAATCTCTTGGAGAAAAAGCCACAGAATCTCTTGGAGATAATACATCTTGTAGTCATGTGGTTTTGTTTTTTTCCCTCAGTCTCCTTTTCCTTAGGATTGGTGTTTGGTGAGTGATAGAGTGGAGCTGGACACATTAAAAGGCAGAGTCTCACAATGAGCACAATTTATTCTTCCTTTGAGTCACACTATCACTGGTAAACAGAGACATGTGGTAGCTTTATAAGCTTTTTGTAGCCAGTTGTATATTTTTTAAAAATATTTTTAGCATAGAGCTACAAATAGACTGGAACTTGTCATGTAGTTAAGTAAGCCCTTGGCATTTAGGAACTACTTTGAGAGGTTTACAAACTCAGGCCATGAAATGTAGATATATGAGAGACAGATAGATAGATAGAGATAGATAGAGATACAGATATAGACATCAATACTTTTAGATAGTTATATAATGATTTTTATCAGTGAAAGATCAAAGGTAAATTCGTGTGTTATTCTTATCAATAATTTCATTCTGTCATCCAGCAAGGGAGCTAGGGAGAAAGTATTTTCTTTGAATTTCTAATTCTACTAGAGAAATTGAGGCATAGACCACACACACACACACACACACACACACACACACAAAGGGCTATAGAACATGTGGAATGAGAGACATTAGCCACTTGTGCTGGTTGGATGTATTGTATAGTCAGTCATTTTTAGAATGAGAAGTGAGAGATATTTAAAAATTCATATTTAGTTGAATTGAATTGTTCTTGGTCATTGGTGTTCTATTTTGTATAGTCTAATTAACTCTTACTGCTTGAGTCTGCACCCTGGGGTGATTTTAAATAAGTAAATATGTGAAGAGTTTTCATTTGTACCAAGATGTTGACTCACTGAGTGATCCTGTAGACTAGCTTCCATCTTTTCAGCCAGGATTCCTTCCTTCTCTCTTTCTTTAGAAACACCACACATGTGCGCGCACACACACACACTGATGATCAAATACCTCTCTCACTAAAATTCTGAGTGCATTTCTGCCAAAAGTGTTACGTTTTATGAAAGACTGAATTAATATGATCTTTTTAGATAACTGCAATTTCAAATTACACAGATAAGCAACTATTGGAATGTAGGTTTTTTTCCTGCTGTTTAGTATTTTAAGAAATATAGCTTTGAAAGTTCTAGTAGCTATTTGATCTTAGTGTCCAATTTTATAAATGCTGCTTCCCCCCCAAAATAGTATTAAAAATAACTATCGAAGCCCCCCTATACCTAAACAGATAACTTTGTCATATGTGTCAACTACATGGTAACTTCTGCATTTCTAATTTTGTACCCTTTTCTTCAAGAAGCTTTCACTCTTTAAACAATAGACTGGGGTCTCAAACAGGCAAACATTTTGGGGCTTGTTCTGACATGGTGCTTTGGCCCTTGAATTAGGAAGTGAAGTGGAATAGAAAACAAAGCAAAACACAAAACCGATGCAATCCTTTTTTGCGTCTTTCCCTACCCAAAAGGATAAGCTCTAACCAGCCTTTATAGCCTCTACTTTCTAGGGAAAGAAGAGAGAGAAAAGAAGTTTTAAAAAAAGGCAAGACAGGAAAAAATGAGTGATGAGTAGGGAAGCTTGCAGCAAAGTAATGAAATTAGGGCCCTCGAAGTACCAAGTATATTTGAATGCCATTCTATTTTATTCCAACTCAAGACATTTTAGAAATATTAAATTATTATCTTTCCAGGAAGAAAATGAAGAGATGGAAGGATTGCTCCCTTATAAAAAATGTGGCAGGGTGAGTTGAGCCTACAGCAGAGGATGGGGTGGATTATGTAGCCTTAAAGTAGGATGGACTGTGTGGCAGATACCCAAGAGCCTGCAGAAAGCAAGGATGGACAAAAGCCAAGTCAGCATGAGTGAGTTGACCAAAGCCACATCAAAGCATTCACTAGCCAGGGGTGAGCATCAAAGTAAGTATGGTATCCAGTGAATAGCAGAGAGTGGGCCATCCTGCCAGAGACCAGATGACGCTTCTTATGTACTCTTGGGGACCTGTATGACACCAGAGTTCCCTTCCACCCTTGTCTTGTTTCAATAAGACACAGGCCACACACCATATCATGTTCAGTTAGTATCTTGGGAAAAAAGCAAGGAATGAGGAGGATATCTGTGAAACTGAACTTTATTGTTGTTCAACAAAGACAATACCATCTGAGAGGACTACTTTGATTATTGAATCAGACTAAGATTAAACATCTGTAAAATATAGTTTTTCCTGCTAACCAGAGAATATTGTCTTGAAGGAAGCTCCAGAGACAAACAAGGGGACACATTTTCTCTGCATATCAAGTCTCAACTGATGCAACTTTTTTTTTAAATGCATTCTGGAAAACTATCCCTTCTTGGAGAGGGATGCTATTCTGTGTGTGGAGTGGTGGGAGCCTGCATACATTATTCTTCCAATGTAAACATTTAAGAAAAAATTTCTGCACTATTTCCAATCTGTTTGGCTCCTCCATCCTTGCATAGGAGCGTTACCTGGCGAGCTTTAAAAGCTACCCCTCTCCAGCTGTGATCAATTAAGTCACAAGGTCCCCAGTCAGTTCTAATGTTTAGTCAGGGCTGAGAAACATTGGTATAGTCCATCAGGAAGGGTCTTGTGAGCCATATATGCATCACTTTTCTAAATCTGGGCTAGTTTCAGTACCATTAACATTGTTGAATGGCTGCCAGCTTTGCTCTGCACACTTAAGAAAGGTTGCCTTTCAAAAGGGTAAATGTTTTTCAATTCTTTAACATCTATTTAAAGCTGTCCTTGCTGTGCTAATGATTTGATACCTGACAAAAAGCACTGAAGTTTTACTATATCCTCACCCATGTCTATTAATTCCCACCTTCCACTCTGAAAGGCAATTGCAGTTTAGGTGAATGAAGAAAACCTGGGATAATGCCTGTCTCTGACCCAATCAGTAGAAACAGCATCCTCTTCCATCCAACAGATAAAGAAGGGCTGATGATTCTAGGTTTTAATCCTATGTGTCTGGTAACTGGTATTTATTTTTGTACATAGTGAGCCATTTATAAAATGATGAACCCCGTATTCAGACAGTCAGGGAAACAATTCAAATCCTTACCCAAGTCTCTCTGGCCAGAAGGATTTATCTAGGTTCTGAGGCTACCTTCCACTCAAAGAAACTTTGTTTCAATTCCATGGGTACTTTGACTTATTAGTTTGGATGTAGCACTATGTTACTAGCCCTGAGTTCCTTTTTTGGACTGTGAACTTTAAACTTTCTCTTAAAGTACTGTTTTTTGTTATGGAGATTTAGCCACGGATGGAACTCAGCAACTTTGGATTTGCTTAACTTTGACACGATCATAAGAACACACTGGCAACCCCCTTGTGCATTCAAATAGCCTTGCCTGAAAAGCTGAACCAACAAATCTTTAACAGTTACAAGAGTAATGTGTACTGAGAGGCAGTTACTGGTTAGAGATTGGGTTCAAGATGATTTTTCAATCAAGCTGATTCAAACAAAACCAGAGAAGTGTCATAAAAATGTAATTTCACACACAAGAAGCACATTCAAAGGCTGATGTTGCAGTAGACATTAATAGACATTCTCCCCCTTCCTTTTTCCCATCAAAAATCTTAGCCATAGAAACTAAAATGAGAGATTTTTATTGTATTTTAAAGCTTGGATGAGGATTTTAAGAGTAGCAGCTTAGAAAAGACAACAGCTTCGTAGAGTCAAAATATTAAACCTTGCCTCCTGTCGCTGGACTTCAGAATTATAAATTACAAAGTGTCTAGGAAATCTAGTGAAGTATGTATGAAAAAACTTTGAAGAAAAGTTTTTAGAAACAATATTAATATCAGAGAAAGATCTCAGAGTTGTATATATTTAGGAAAAAACCCCAACCCTATAAACTTTTCCATATATATTGGATTTATTATATTTCTCCAAAGCAATTTGAAAGGCACTGAATTATGTTCCTGTTCAGCTTCCAGAAAAATAAAAACACCATAAGTAATAAAAGCAGAAAATTTGACTCTGAAATTCATTTTCGTATAGATTTATAGGAAAACGGCTTTGATGTCTTTTCCCTTCCCTTGCCAGTTTAAAAAAAAAGGAAAAAGAAAGAAAGAAAAGGGAATGTCTATTAAATTTAACATAAAAAAAATCCACTCTTCAAACCTCATTTATCTTTGATGAGCCCTGGGCAGAGTGCCATAATAACACTATGCACATTATAAGAATTCTATAATCATTCATACTCTCTTCCCTTTCTTTTATAATCAGCTGAGTGTTGTTATTGGCCCTGCCTCTAACAAAGTTAGCAAGGCTGGGCTGACACTATGCAGTACAGGCTGCGGTACACCAAAGGGAGCTGAAAGCGGATTTCAACATGTCCCAGTGAGGAAATCCTCATTTCACTCTCAACACATGTGCATTTAGGAAGCTTTCTTTGGTATGTTAGGAGCTAACGTCTTAATTAAGTGGGACCTCTCAGGGGTGCAGGTGCTCCTACTGGTGTTAAGGGGAATCTGCCAATGCCCCTGGCAATTGGTGGGGAAATAGATGCCTCGGTCTTTTCTGAAAGCTCAGTGTATGTGAACTGCTCAGACCTCACAGATGTAAATCCTGGCTGTATCCTGGCTCCCCTTGTTCCCGCTAGGTATCATAAAAGGACAAACAGGGAGCGCTCAATTTAATATTGGGACTGTATTTATGTTTCAAACCAAGTAGAAAACCCAGGGTGAATGGATCTGGCACATTCAAACTTTCATTCTCTCTTGATTTCTCTTCCTGGCCATTAGAATGAGAATATGTTCATTAACTGAAAATTCTGGTTACCAGAGACCTAATCAAAATAATTTAAAAATGTAAAAAAAAAATGAAGTCATCCATTTTTCTAACAGTAAAATGTCAGATCTGTTTGATAAAACTAGGTTTGATGGAGTCTGAAACCTAATTTTATATTTAGCCATTGTGTTTACTGGAGGAAGTTCTCTGTTTACCCTTAAGAAATTATGTACTTATAAATCTGGCTTATAGACTTGCTGATGATACTAGGGGGAAAAAAAAAAACTGGGATAGAGGAGAATTGCAATAAAAGAGTGCTCTTGGCAAAGGCAGATGGCTGTTTGTTTCCTTGGTTCAAATCCTGGTCAGTTGATCTTAGACAAGTTTCCAAACTGCCTCCAGTCATTTGTTCTTTCAATATATATACAGCTGCCAGGAGCTGCTTTCTGAATACAAATCGGATGCTATCCATGACTGTTTATGCCAGTTCATAATCACATAATGCTTACAGTACCTAGCACTTAGCCTCATTTTCAATTACTGAGGACAATGTGATGTATTAGAGCTAGTTGGAACTAATCCAGTGTGTTTTAGTTGTTTTTTGTTTGTTTGTTCGTTTTTTTCTGGAGCTTAGAATTCCACTGGCTTTCCATCCTTCCTTTATACCAGTTTTATCTGGATATATTGTGAGGTTCTTTGCAGTTTTGCTTTGAAAAGAGTTCTGCTGAGTTTTTCACCCTTTAATGTATAGACACTAAATAGAGGTCCAGAACGGTGAAATGACAAGGGCACACACTGGTTTTTATTTATTGCGCATCCTAGTATTATGCTTCTTTTCAGTTAGAACTATTTAGTTTTCAAGTTTAACTTCTTTAATTTGAAGAACGACCTATCACGGTTAGTTCCCTGATGACTGACAAAATCACAATTAAAGATCATTGCAATCATTCATCTACATCTATTGTAAAGGTGCCAGATTGAGATATCTAGAGCATCTAATTTGTTACATTTCATGGACACAGGCTCGCCCTCTAAACAAGGCTCCAGGGCACTACTCCTGTTCCACATTTCCTTGTAAAACTGCTTCTGAGGAATCTGATGCATGACTTTTCAGACTTTCTTCCAGTAAACCTAGACTAGACTGCCCAACCTCAGTCTACTTGATTTCTTGCCATGGATAGAAACATTAGCATGTGAGTTGCATTACAAGTTGAAAGACCTGTGAAAACTTTGACAATTTTCTAAGTTGAAGCCAAGATGATCTAACTATTTTCCTTGACGTGTGTTGTGACTTAGGCTATCAAAATGTGTATTGTAATTCTCTTTGCATGAGTCTTGGAATCACCATTATTGTTAACACTTACTTATGAAAGTGGAGTGATTTGGGGATTCTTTCTCAAGCACCTTTCCCCATTCCATGTCTTCATAGTTAATGAGTTTTTTAAAAGTTTAAAAAATTTTTTTTAAAGTTTTAAAAACACTGTTTAATCAGTGTTAAACAGTCTAATGTGAAAGAAACAGTGAAAAGATCCCTAGATCCAAAATATATTGGCTCAAGTGTAGGATTTGCCACTTAATAAACCTGATTTGGGGTATGTTGCTTATGTTCCTGATTTTTAGTTTCTCTAATTTTTGAATGGGAATAATAATCCCTGTCTATTATTAGAGGACTTTGTGAAAACAATATAATACACACAATTTTTTTAAAATTGGAAAGTAGTCACCATACAGATGTAATATTCCATGTCAGTCCATCTCCCAAACCAAAACACTAGAAAATAGACTATCAAAAATAGACAATAGGGCTTCCCTGGTGGCGCAGTGGTTGAGAGTCCGCCTGCCGATGCAGGCGACATGAGTTCGTGCCCCGGTCCGGGAAGATCCCACATGCCGTGGAGCGGCTGGGCCCGTGAGCCATGGCCGCTGAGCCTGCGCGTCCGGAGCCTGTGCTCCGCAACGGGAGAGGCCACAACAGTGAGAGGCCCGCGTACCGCAAAAAAACAAAAACAAAAAACAAAAATAGACAATCATGTCATGAGACAAGGCCAAGATTAGCTATAAGAAAATAATTATTTGAAAAGGAGCAGAATAACGAAAGTTAGAATCATGATAGAGTTTATGTAAAAATATACTTGGTGGTTTATAACAGCCAGTGTAGTCATAAGGCTGATATAATACAAAAACGTAGTTCATATAATTTTATGCTATATTAATAATAGTATACTGACAAGAAGTTAATAATCTCAGTGGATTCTGCAGTGGTCTGAGCACAGCTAATATATTGAATTCAGTTCTTGGCACCATGTTTTTAAAACAGGCATTTTCAAATTGCCATATACCCATAGGAAAACAACCAGATGGCAAAGTTCTATATATACACTACCAAACGTAAAATAGATAGCTAGTGGGAAGCAGCCGCATAGCACAGGGAGATCAGCTCAGTGTTTTGTGACCACCTAGAGGGGTGGGATAGGGAGGGTGGGAGGGAGACGCAAGAGGGAGGAAATGTGGGGCTATATGTATATGTATAGCTGATTCACTTTGTTATACAGCTGAAACTAACACAGCATTGTAGAGCAATTATACTCCAATGAAGAGGTTAAAAAATAAAAATGGAATGTGCATAATGGATTGCTAAAGAAACGAGAGCATGGTAGCTCAGAAAAGAGACGATTTGGGGACATAGGACAGCTGTGTTCAAACACTGATGAGCTCTCAAGCAGAAAAGGGTTTAGACCGAATCTCAGGATTTCTTGAGAACAAATTATAATAATAGTTTCCTAACACTATCTTTTACCACCCCTTTGACTACTAGCATACAATAGTTTGATTTGCAGGCAGGGTAGGTGTCCCCTTCCTCCCTTACTATGTAAAATCTGTTACTTGGTTGAAGATGAAAACTTTCCTAGAAATAGTTGGCTTCAGCAGAAACATGCTTTCCTTGCTTAAAATTCCTTATGATATTTTATATGTACAATTGCATACATACAGAAGAATGTTTGAGGACTTCCCTGGTGGTGCAGTGGTTAAGAATCCGCCTGCCAATGCAGGGGACACAGGTTTGATCCCTGGTCTGGGAAGATCCCACATGCCGCGGAGCAACTAAGCCCATGCACCACAACTCCTGAGCCTATGCTCTAGAGCCCGCGAGCCACAACTACTGAAGCCCGCATGCTCTAGGGCCAGCATGCCACAACTACTGAGTCCCCATGCTGTAACTACTGAAGGCCGTGCGCCTAGAGCCCGTGCTCTGCAACAAGAGAAGCCACCGCAATGAGAAGCCCGCACGCCGCAAGGAAGAGCAGCTGCAACTAGAGAAAGCCCACGCGCATCAATGAAGACCAAAAAATAAATAAATAAGTAAATAAGTAAAATAAGATGGGTATATCTTAAAAAAAAAAAGATTGGTTATATGGGGATGAAGTTAAGGGTATGGAGAAGGGGCCTTTTGGTGGTAATGTTCTACTTCTTAATGTCGGTGGTGGTTACAAGGATGTGATCACTTTGTGATAATTTACTGACCCACATATTTATGATTTATACTTTTCCTGTGTGTTCATTATAATTCAAAAGTAAAGTTGATTTTAAGAAGGATATAAGTAATATATACTTAAGATATAAAACATACAAAAAAACTTTAAATATTTCTTAAGCTCATATAAGCACTAGGAAGCTGTTATGCAAATAAAGAACTCAAAAATGATCAATAATATTGAATTAATGTATGTGCTCCCACTTTATCCATTTCTATCTCCTCTTCTTAGAGATAACTGCAAGTATTTATTTGCATTTTTTATTGATTTTCCCTTTCTTTAAAAAAATAGTTTTTATCCCAAATGTATGTAATCCTAAACAGAACTTGTTTTCTTTCACTGGTTGTAGAACTTTATCAAATATGCTTGCATACTGTGTGTAGTCTTCTGTGATTCACTTTTTCCGTATTGTTACATGGATTGCTTTTTCTATTGATTTATTGGAATAAACCCTCACTGGCTAAATGTGTTGCAAATATCTTCTCCTGGTTTGTGGCTTTCTTGTTTTTCTTTTGAAATGATGTTGTCTGATGAATGGAGGTTTTAAAATTTTAAGGGGGTGGCGTTTATTGCCTTTCATTTTGTAATTAATGGTTTTTGCATATTATTTAGGAAGTCATTCCTTCTTCTAAGGTCATACAGCTATTCTTCTGTATTATATTCTAAGTTTTTAAGGAGTTGTACTTTCACCTATAAGTCAATCTATCTAGAATCGAAGTCAGGAGTATCCATTTTCATATGGACAATTATTATCTGAACACAATTTGTTGAACAGCCCCTCACTTATCCACTGATTTGCAATGGAACTTCTGTCATATAACAAATTTATAAGAAACATAGGCATGTTTCTAGGCTTTCTATTGGTCTAACCCTATACTAATACCACACAGTACTACGTTACCATAAATCCATAATGGTTTTATAATTTATAGGGCAAGACCCTTCACTTTTTTCTTCTTCCTCAGGATTGGCTTGGCTCCAATTGGTCCTTTTCTCTTCCATATACATTTTAGTATTAGTTTAGCAAGTTCCTTATAAGAGCCAGCCATGCCTATGACTTTAATCATATTAAATTTTTAGGTCAATGTGGGTAGGTTTGATCTCTTACTAGTATTGAGTCATCTTAACCATGAAGATCATGTGACTCTATTTACTTAGGACTTTAATGATGTTCTTTAGAGTTTTATGGTTTTCTCTATGCAGGTCTTTTACCTTTTTGTATTTTAAAGAATTATTCCTAAATATTTTTGTGGTACAGACATGAAATTGACATTTCTATATTGACATTTTATCTAGCTTCGTCTAAAACTCTTATTAATTTTAATAATTTTTTTTTTTTGTGGTACGTGGGCCTCTCACTGTTGTGGCCTCTCCTTCTGAAGCCAGGCTTCAGACGTGCAGGCTCAGTGGCCATGGCTCATGGGCCTAGCCGCTCCGCGGCATGTGGGATCTTCCCGGACCTGTGCACAAACCCGTGTCCCCTGCATAGGCAGGCGGACTCTCAACCACTGTGCCACCAGGGAAGCCCAATTTTAATAATTTTTAAGTGAATTAGTTTGGGTTTTTTATGTAGAAAATCATACATCTGTAATGGCTGTTTTTATTCTTTCTAATCTTTGTGACATTTTTTCCGTCTCTTTACTCTGTGCCAAGATCTGCAGTAAAATTTCAAATAGCAACAGTTATAGAGGGCAGCCTTATCTTGCTACTGATTTTAGCTTAAAAACGTAGAGTATCTTCTTGTATTAACAAGGTTTCATAAGACACCATTGCTCCTTGGAAATCATTCAAAATTAACAACATTTTTTTTTAATGAAAAAGATGCACAATTTCTATCTTCATTAAAACTAGGGACAGATATAATTCATAGACACAAAAATACTTATAAAAGCTTCCAAAAATAGCTCACCAAACAGGAACAAAATCGTGCTGAATTAAAGAAAGAGTTTTGAAGAATTAGGAAAAGGAATTCTAGAAGACATGGAACAGATATCCAAATGATGCATAGGTGCAGTATCTGAAAAAAAAATCGAAACAATGGAACAGAGAATAAGTTCCAGATACAATTCAAAAAAGCCTTCTTGAGATTTACAACAAAACAAAATAAAAATGTGTATCTACATATTGTAAGGACACACCATCAAAAAGCAAAAACAAAAAACAAAAAAGAAAAAAACTGACCCAGAAAACTCAACATTGGGACCAAGCTTAGTAAATTTCTTGGATTTTAAAGATAAAGAAAGACTCTTTTGGGCAGTGGTATAAAAAGAACAAGACACTTATAAGGGGGAAAAGATCAAGCTGGCCATGGATTTCTCCACAGCAATTGACAGAAGGGAAGAGCTACAAAATACTCAAGGGAAAAAACTGTGAGCCAAAGATTTTTTAAATTCAATCAAGTTGTTCTTCAAACATAAACACCTCAGATAAATAATGTTAAACATGTAAGAAACCACAAGTCTTTCTTGAAAAAACTACTGGAAAAATTAAACAAAGAAACGAGCTGGGGAAATTGTGGCAAAATAATTTGTTGAGCATTGAACATAGGTAACTATAAAACTAAGTCTCAAAGAAATGTGGTGCTTATGGTGACAGAACAGAATGTGAAAGTTACATGCCTATATATTTATAAATGAGACAGCTACACACATGTGGAAGGAAGGAGGAAACAACATGAGGAATAAGTTCATTGATTAAAAGGATTAGCTAGGAGTCAAAGGAATCCTTCAAAGCCAAAAAACCAGTAATATAATTATAGATATATTTAAAAGTATAAATGTAAATATTGGTAAAGTTAATATTATCAACAAAAAATAGAAAGTAGAGGTCATAACAAAGTAAGGATAGTTACTGTCAAAAGAAATGGATTAAGTAGGGATATTAGATAAGGTCATAATTATAAAGGTAATGACTAGAACAAAAAGAAAAACTTTTATAACTATCAGACCTACACATAAAAAATAAAGTGAAGAAAAAAGACCACTATTTTAAGTCTCTTTAAAAACCTACGAAAAAAGGGAATTCCCTGGCGGTCCAGTGGTTAGGACTTGGTGCTCTCAATGCTAGTGTCCTGGGTTCCATCCCTGGTCTGAGAAAAAAAAAAGAAAGTAATGTAAATTTTTTGGAATTCCCTGTCAGTCTAGTGGTTAGGACTCTGTGCTTCTTTCACTGCCGAGGGCCCAGGTTCAATCCCTGGTGGGGCTGGGGAACTAAGATCTCGCAAGCCATGTGGTGCAGCCAAAAAAAGCAACATGTAAAAAGAAAAATATAATGTAAAATTATTCAATAGAAATAAGATCAGGAACATTTTTCATATCAATAAATATAAATGAAATTAACTCATATTTTCAGAAAGATTTTCCAATAAAGCAAACTACTTCATATAAATATATATGTCTATTCTCTATACATGATAAATGGCTAAAACAAAGTAATTCAGAAAGACTGAAAATAAAAGAATGACAAATTATACAAGCAAAGGCAAACAAAAGAAAGCTAGAGTCATAATCTATTAGTCAAGGCAGAATTCTGGCCCAAAAAGCATTAACTGAGATAAAGGACAGTCTGTACTGTTAAAAAGAGCCATCTACAATGAAAACATAGTAGTGTTGAATATCTATGAGCCAAATGCCTCAACTTCAAAAAACAAAACCTACAAGATAGAGAAATAGACATGTACAGAAGAGTTTAACTCACCTCTCAGCCCATGATAGTGTTTAAAAATTAATTATATAAAAAATGAAATAAAAATTTTGTTAGGAAAGTATAATTTACAAAAATTAACCAGTAAAGAGGTAGAAAATTAGATTAATTTTCAGGGAAGAAATAAAGTTGTCCATTCACTACCTCACATGGCTTTACTTTCTACCAAATCTTTGAAAAATAGATTACCAATGCTATTTCAGCTGCTCCAAAGAATACAATATGTCAGCAATTGCATTTTAAAAGTCAGTTAAGATGTCACTTAGTTCTTAACATATACCTGTGGGACGTCAAGTTGATCAAAGACCTTGAAGACTAGATGACGGACAAAGAGCAGGAGAGTTGACATTTTCCAAAATGTGCAGTGAAGGTATACTGCTGATCCTTCCTGTTAAAAGAAAATTGCTCTGGTGGTTCTTTATAATTTGTATAGAGGAAAATAGCACAATTTATTTCTGAATTGATTTGCTTCACATCTAGACCATATCTGAAGATCCCACATAGGGAACAGCGGCTGCAATTAGAATCAGCGATAATTAAATTGATCATAATCTACAGATATTCTCCAATACCCATCTGCCTAATGAGAACATTAGGAGTTTGTAAGTATCATCATTGCCACATTTTAAAAGTTTTAATGTTAACAATAATTTTGGCAATTTCCATAAGAATGTGGTCTGCTTTTGGTTTATTATTCCAGAATATTAATGTGGAAATTCTACTTAGTCTATTTCAATTATATATTTTGGAATTGAGGAAATAACCATGGATATCTGAGCATATTATGAGGCAAATCTAGGTCAAAATTCTATATATCATCTAACATCGTAAGCTCCTGCTTTGACTAATGGTAATGCGGTGGCATTTTGGATTCCTAGAATTTTTCTAGATTTATAGATTAATTACTGAATCCATTTATTTCACTTCTAAGGACACTATAGTTCTTTACTTACCATCAAATATCCCTATCAAAACAGGGATCCCTGTCTGATTGCCATTCTTTCCCTCTGCCTGTTACTGTGTTTCCCAATGAAATTAGAGAACTCAGGTCAATGAGATATCTCTCACCATTATCATCCCTAGTCTTCAGAGGACAGACACCACAGAGCTTTTCAGTCATGTTGGTTCTCCCCTCACTAATTCATTTTTCGATGCCTAAGAAAATGAATGCCTAAGGGGACCTCTTGAGAAACAGTAGGAAATTGGATAGATTATATAGTATAGTAAATCCACTCTAACATTTCTAAATATCTGCATAAGTCTTTGGATTTCTTTCTCTACATTATGCTAGGGAAGTTCTGTCATGTAACTATTGAATATAGGTCATTGAATATAGGTCACCATTGAGTTCTGGTTTAGTCAACTCACAAAGCCAACTATCAGAGTCATTTCTAGTTGCTCAAGCTAACACATTAAATCCAGTGGATAAGTGTACCCAGAGTGAAGAATTTGAGTCAATGTACTATTATACTCCATTCCCCTTGACCTAACACCCATAGAATTGATTCCTATCCATATTCTCCAGGTGTGTGCTGATATAAATTAGAGAAATCTTGCATGTACTTTGGTGTTTAATATATGTTTTCCTGGGTCAGATGTTGTACTTGCTCTCATTGGGGAATATGTAAACAGATTCTAGTTATGGTTATCATGAAGCAATGATGGATAGAGAGGGTATCTTAAGGAGAACAGTTATCCTCTTGCAAGACAACTGCCTTGCGTAAGGTTATTACAGGATCTTCAAGCAAGAGTAGATGAGCTTCTTTAGTCAAGAAGAGAGGCATTTCTTCTACTTGGCTAGGATGCTCATATACCTCAGATTTTCCCTCATCTACCCAAAGGTTTCAATTTTAAGTCTCAGGGTCCCTACTCCTTCCCCATCAATGCCTTTACTTTCCAACAACTCACTTCATAAGGGGCTGAGTTCAACTTACGTTGTAATATAGCATCCTGTATAACTAAATTTTTAATCTGATTTTCAGCCGTATCTGCCCTGCCCTAAAATAAATAAATAAATGATTAGTTTAGGGATACTATGAACAATTTTTGACCATGCCTTGTGCTGGGAGTTTAAAGCCCTGAATTTGTGAGTTTATTTCTGTAGACTCTCCAGAAGTAGACATCTAACCCCGCAGTACTTAAAAATCATCACTGCTACCTTAACAACTCAATGCAGCAACTAATTGTTATCCCAAATTACTGCCTTCTATAGGCATCCCAAGTAGTCTCAGTTGATAATTTAAGAAATCATGATTCCAATGCATGCCATAGATTAGCAGTATCCCATTTTCCTGTGAGTATATGACATCCCTGCCTTTAAGCTCCCATAACTTGGTAAATCACTCTGAGAATCCAATCTTGGTGAATGTTTCATTGGCTTACTGCTACTGGTAACAAGTACTAGATAACTTAGGGTACAGTCAGTAAAAGAGAAATGATGTTTTATTTTTCACAGAGGTGTTTTCATATAGGTAACTAGTTACAAATTTGTTGAGGAGATGAGGGAACAAAAAGGGGAAGATGATGTAATCCAGGGATTAACACAGGATGCAGCCAATATCAAGTCTGGGGTAACAAAGGAGAAGATTTGGTGTTATAAGAAATAAAGAATACTCCTCTGTTGTGTGACTTGGGGTACAGCAAGGACTTGACATCCAAGGAGGGACTCCTTAGGCAATGCTGAAACCATGGAGCAAGTGCTAAGAAGCCAGTACTGCAGCTAAGGGGGTTCTAGGAAGACAGGTTCTAGGACTTCTTAGAGGGGGTGATACACTGGAACCAGGGCTGAGGAAGAGACTCTGCCATGTGAGTGCTGGATGTGTTAAAATGTGCTCTTGAATGGAAGATGTGAAAGAGAAAGAGTCATTTCCCCACTTCTCATTTTCCAATATCCAGCAGTATCTCAGAGTGGCTGAGTCGAACTAGAAGTCAGTCAACAAGACAGGTTGTCACATGCCAACATAGAACACAGAAAGGTGGCAAAGGTGGCAAAGAATATTCACATAGATGACTTTGTCTCACTTTTCTTAGCTTTCCCAATGGAAGGATAAATTCCGTTCTTCCAGAATTTGGAGGGTAAGGCTTCTACTTCTATTTATAGCAATTTTTATTCTTATTTCAAAGTTCCACTCTGACTTGTCTTTTTCTCCATTTTTGCTACTATTGTCATCTTAGTCTAAGACCCTTCCATCTAATACTTGCCTTGTTTTAACCCTCCCAATAGAAATATACTACAAAGGTCCATGAACTTTTATCTTCAAATTCTTACTATTTTTTAATATACACTGGGCTCTCTGCTAAAGAATTGTTGATGCATTAATTAGGATGTATAGCTATGAATTTATCCTTTATGGTTTATTTTGTTGTGAAAGGGAAATAAAACATGTCGGAGTTCAGAAAAGCAAATAAAAACTCTGAATAAAACAAAGAGCTGTGTCATTGTCAATTCTAAAACCACAAAGTTCAGAAGATAGATTTACTACATCAGTGAAACCTATTAGGTCAAGGAGTATATAGCTACTTTATGTCATGATTGCAATCCTATAAATTTACCTCCCATGCCCATCCCTGTTATATATCCCTAGACATCATTCACAGTGGGCTATTTTTCTTCGGACATGACATCCTCTCACATCTCCACAGATCATGCTGTTCCAATTTTCCCTTTCCTCCCTTCTTTCTAAGTTGAGTAAATGCTCTTCACTGAGTCAGGCTCTGCTCAGGTGTTCTCACCTTTGTGAAGCCTTCTTATGTCATTTAGAACATTTCCAGAGTGCTTGGGTCACACAATTTGAATATCGCTTAGGACATGATGTTTTTAACACGTTAATACAAAAGTAGCATAATAAGTAAGGTGGATTTTCCACGGTATGGTTTCCCAAGTGAACCTAACCAAACAGGAACTTCAACACTGTACCCAATCTTTGAGGCTTTCTATCTCCTCCATGAAAGTTTGAGCTCCGCTTTGAAGGCAAGAAAGAAATGTCATTTGTACTTCTATTTCTAGCACCTAGTTTGATGCTGGATACATAGTGGGCTTCAATAAATGCCTAATGTATTTTAATTATATATCAATGAAAGAATGCCAAAGTCACATATTATAATGCTTTTGGATGGTGTGCGTATTTCTGATTTTCCTACCTGTTCTGGTCTGACAAGTACCAATTTTCTAACCTTTAAATACATCTTTAAATACATTATTTTTAAAAGTTAATATTCCTTCCTGAAATTATTTAACCATTTCTTGCAGACATTTGAAAACCCAAAGAAGCACATTTTATTCCAAGTTTTATGAACATATATTAGTTTTATCTAATAATTTGTGTCTGTTAGACTTGACCCAATTTTAATCTTATACTCATCATAGGGATAATTTATGTGAAAAATATTGCAAAGCCTCCTTCAGAAAGCTGACCTTCAAGAAGGGGGACTTACATAATCTCTTTTTTGTCATATTCTTGGTTGGATTACAGTACCATTCTGGATGGCAGTAATTATACCTTATATTTAATTTTTTGAGGAGAGGCTTTGCGATGACTCTAAGCCTAGGAAGCATTGTCAAGACATGGGCCGGGTTTTCAAACAGCCGCTACAACCATGAGAGAAAGGGCAAGTTTTGTCCAAGGGCTGTGGGATCATGAAGCATGACCATGCCTACACACATGGATCTCAGTGGCCATCTGTAGTCTCATCTTAGGGTATGAAAGCTCCACTTTGGTTAAGATATTTTGTTGTGTTTGATTTCTGAGTATTTCTGTTCTTAACATCAAAGACCTAAAAGAGAAAAACATGCTAATGAAAGAGAAATGAGCTCCATACTTAAACATAAATGAGGTTAGACTGCTAGGATATTTCATCTTCAGAAGCTAGTATGTTACCATAGTGAACAAACGGACTTTCTGTCTGGGCAAAGGCCTATTTGCCCTCCCAGCTGATTCCACCCTGCACACTGATGGATACAATGCTAATAACGTCCAGTTGTCTCTTTCTCCAACACATTTCATTTCTCTGCATCTTGACACCATGTCAGTTTGAGGCAAGCTGTGGCAGGCACATTGCCTAAAAGGATACCCATGTTGGGAAGCAGCAGCTGAAAGCGCAGTACCAGGATTAGCCATTAGCAGTCGGGGAAGAAACATTCTTGTTGTAGTCTTATTTGCTGGAAGGCTACCCACTGGCATTTGAAATAGTTCTCTCCTGTCAACCAAACAAATTGTTTTGCAGATCTACTAGGTGTTTAGGGGATAGAGGAATAGAATTTTCAGATCTTTAGGAGCTTTTTCAGGAGGCGATCAGCATTTTGTAGTAAAATCTGAATTTTTCTTTTTAAAGGCTGGGTTCTTCCTTCAGCAGTAATGGTAAGGTACCCATTGTGCCTAGAGATTACAGGAAATACTAGTTTTCAGAGGTCTTATTAAAATTGCCCTACTTTTGGAGAGTATTAATGAAAATTCGGATATCTTTAAATATCTTTACTTTGGTCTCCCAGGGTATCAAGGTAACCTGAGTTAGCAGAACAAAAGATATTGTCATTGTTTGGAGAAGCTATGATAACTTTCTTCTTTAATCTTCAAATGACCTTTGCCCTTGAATCCATACTTCACATTTATCTTACCTGTTTTCTCTTACTTGCCCTCATTGGCAAAAGAGATGTCGGTCTACAACATAGGCTGGGAGTAGTGCTTATGAAGACCTATAGATGTACCTTAATGTATTAAAATTAAATTATATAAAACAGAAAAATGGTAAGGCCTGCAGTGAATAACCACCTTTGCAATGCAAATATGCCTCTCTCTATTATTCTTGCAACTGGAGGTGTTCAACTTTTATCTCTTTTATTTCTTTACACTTCCACGTAGAAGCTCCTTTCTATGTTTTATTTATTTCTACTTCTGATTAAGATTTCATCTGAAGAAAGTGTTGTGCTACTAAAAAATTTTTTTAATAACACTGAACTATACACATTATATGAGACAGAATGAGGTAAAATACCAGTCTCCAAAAATCTTTGAATTAAGGATACCCGTTTGAATTGTTTATCTCAGTGGGAATTATCCTGTGAAAGTCATAGAGCCCTTTGAAGAGTTCATCATCCTTGTGACACTTTATGAAAGTTCGTAAATTCTGCCAGGCACATGTCTTCTTGTTAATATTTACCAAACCCTCTGGGCCATCAAGACCCAAATATTTACTATCTATATACTACAAGTATATTTTTATAGTACTTATGAGGTTTTTTTGGGTTTTGTTTCATTTTGTCTTTAGTAGAAGCCAGGAGTGATAACTGAAGAAAATGTGAGAACATGATTTTGTGATTTGCATCAACATACCTAATATGAAACTATATTTCCCAGTATTTCCTTCTCTGCATGGTTCAAGTTTAGGGCTGTCCACAGTATAAATTTGTGCAGGATTTGAAATATAGATATGAAGTAGTAGTCATTATACTCTAAAGCATGGTTGGCAAGCTCCAGGCTCAGCACACTGCCTGTTGTTATCAATAAAGTTGTATTGGACATAGCCACACTTGTCTTCTGCTATTTTCACGCTACTGTGTTACAGTTGGGTGACCACAACAGAAGCCAGGTGACTTTCAAAGCCTAACGTGCTTTGCTTTATGGCCTATAGATGCTGTACCTATTGATATATATTTTATAAAGAAAATTTGCTGACCCCTGCTCGCCAAGTGCTGGTGCAGCTCATTCAGGCTGTTTCCCTTCCTCAGTGTGGAGCAGTTGGATCTCGCCCTTCAGCTTCTCTGAGTCCCGAACCAGGCCTGTGCACAGCTCTATAGAAAACGGCCCCAGCTCTATCTGCAGGCCATCTGCATTGCTGGGATTAGATATAGTGAGAGATAGATATGGTTTGCAGTTTGCCTTTGTGGGTTCCAGCTATCTTCATATGTTCTAGCTTGTCCTAGATTTTCCATGTTATGAATCCAGTTTTCTGGCTGCTTTCCTGTTGACCTATAGTGCCTCAGGTCCACTCCCTTAGAGGCCAAGGCAGCAACCTTTCTCAGACTTTTTTTTCCAGCTTCCCTTTGTTGTCAATTGGTTAGTGATTTTTCTATGATCGCTCAACCATCTCCTTCCTATTATTTCCCAGAAGCCCCACAATTATTTAGGATTTAATCCCTACAATAACTCCTAATTCTATACCACTCAAATTTGTTATGCTTTTCTTGATTGAATTCTGAATGTTACAGTTATTGATACTGGGAGTGGAGTGCTGCTGTTACCAAAACGTAAACATGTCTGGGTTTGGGATTAAGCAGTAGGCTTCTGCACTTTCTTAACAATTTGACTTCGATTTTTTCCTCTCTCTTTCACCTTCAATCTCTCTGTTTCTATTGGATCAATCTCAAATACTCAATTTCTCTGCTCCATGAAATAGTCAAATTTCTCCAAAAAACATTTCCCACAAACTGCATTTTCTTGGACATCTCTTATCACTCATTCCCAGTAACATATGACGTCCATACAACAGTCCATCCAAACTACCCTTGAAAATTCCACCAATAACCTGCATGTTTCCTAAGTCAATGGTGCCTTTTCTCTTCTCTGTTGTCTATGTTGTCTCCTGTTGATTTGTTTAAATACCCATCTGCCTTTGTCACATTGACCACACCTTCCTCTTCAAAATCTCCTCTTTAATTTCCTTATTGTACTGTCTTCTAGTTCTTTTCCTACTTTGTCACTCCTCATTCTGCTTCATTAGCTCCTTCTCCTCTACCTAATATCTTATGGTTGGGATTCCATCCTCTGTCTTCTTTTGACATTATATCTCCAGGTAGTATAAATTCTCATAGATTCAAATGTCATCTTTCATGATTAGTTGGCCTTTTAATTTATATCCCCAGTCCAGATTACTTTTCCAAGCACGAGGCTCAAGATCCAGCTGTTTATTTAACGTTTCCTCTAGGATGTCCCATAGACATATCAAATTTAACATATTTCTTTTTGTTGGATTCCCTAGAAGCAAGCTTTGAGGTGGAGATTTGGGAGCATGTGACTTATTAAGGGAATGTTCTCAGGAGAAACCTGTGGAACCTAGGAGCTTTGGACTATAACTTGAACTGCAGGATCTATCCTGGTTTGAGTCTTTTGTACACCAAACCCCATTATGTGCTACTGCAGAAGAGTGGTCAAAACTACCAGGCTTCCTTGGATATAGCAGAACTAATAGCCTAAATGCAGTCCTTATTATTCTTCAGGAAACGTTGCAAGTGTGAGCTTTACCAGGAGCATCCCGAGCAAGTAGGAAATAGGTACACTAGAATGGTAGGACTGATCCAAAGGTGGGATATCTCTAAAAGTTTAGGAAAATATTGTTATTTCTATAAGAAATATGTAACTTGTTAACATATAATGGGCTTATTATGGTTATTTTAAGTGAATTAATAAACATATTGATATTTTTAAAAGAAAATTAAATAAAATGAAAAATTTAGTTATTTAGTCACACTAGTCACATTTTAAGCTCTCCATAGTCACAAGTGTCCAACGCCTACCATATTGTACAGTGCAAGAATAGCATATAGTAGGCACTCAGAATTTTTTGCATTGATACTAATATAACTCCATCTATGCTATTGATTACACTTCCTGTGACACTCTGTCTCATAAACACACGCACTAGCTCAAACTGTTCCTCGGTCCAAAAGTAACCTTCTCGTTTCCTCTCAGTGTCCCCACCCTCACCCTGAAAAATAATTACTAACTTTTCAAGCGTCACCTGTCAATGAACGTTTTGACTCTCCCTTCCTTGAAAGAATCAATTATTTCATCCTTTCAGTTCCACTGTACTTCCATGGATTTCCACCCTAGTATTTTTTTTCATACTTTTTGCATTTCTTTAGCTGGACCGAAGTCTCCTGGATGGCAGGGCCTGGGTCTTATTTGTCTTTGCGTTGCTATATCTAGCACAATTCTAGCATACAGAAGTCGCTCAGCAAATGCTGTTTAAAGGGAAAAAAATGGAAGGATCTCCCCCCTCTTTTTATTTTTTGTAGTCTTATGACATCTATTACTTTTACCTCTCATATCTTTGACTCTCAACTAACTTTTCTTTTTTACACAAATATGCTAAAGTCTGTTCTATTGAAAAAATCACATTTATGAAACTTTCTTGATGTCATATTTAAAGGTTACATGATTGGATATACCAATTTTTAGACATGCAAATACTTTACCAATGACAATAGTTAGTAATATAGAAGTCTACAACACTTTATTCATAATTCCAAAAATTTGTGTATTCTAAACATCAAAAGGTTTTCTCGTAACTCACCTGGTAATAGATGGTAATAATTCCTGATTTGGTATGCATGGACATGAGGCTATTTATAGCCTATTGATCTCTGTTAATGTGAATATTAAAATGGTATTTGAGTATTTGTGCCTCACTGCTTTTCTAAAATCAGAAAACTTCTGAATTCTGAAATATGTCTGGCCTCAAAGATTTGGAATTGTCTGTGGACCTGTGTGTCTTGTGGTTATTTATACATAGCAAATATATAATATGTAGATTTTTTATTAGTAGTATAAAATTTAACAAAGATAGTTTAATTGGTTTATTCCTAAAAATCATTCTACGGCTAGTTATTGAAGTTTTAAAACTTCAACAAAAATTCTGTTTGGTACTTGATAAAGGAAACTATTTTCAAGATTTTGAGTGTATAAAAAATCAGGACTATTTTTTTTTTGGCTGTGTTGGGTCTTTGTTGCTGTGGGCAGGCTTTCTCTAGCTGCGGCGAGCAGGGGCTACTTGCTGCGACGTGCAGGCTTCTCATTGCGGTGGCTTCTCTTATTGCGGAGCACGGGCCCTAGGCACGCAGGCTTCAGTAGTTGCAGCATGGGGGCTCAGTAGTTGCAGCACGTGGGCCCTAGAGTGCAGGGTTTCAGTAGTTGTGGCCCGTGGGCTCAGTAGTTGTTGCTCACGGGCTCTAGAGCACAGGCTCAGTAGTTGTGACACATGGGCTTAGTTGCTCCATGGCATGTGGGATCTTCCTGGACTAGGAGGACCATGTCCCCTGCATTGGCAGACAGATTCTTAACCACTGCGCCACCAGGGAAGTCCAGGACATTTTTTATGTCTTATTTTTTATTCAGATAATGACCAGATGACAATAGCTTCAGTTTCATTATTTTTGAGAACATACTTTTACAGAGCCTAAAATTACAGAACAGTTCTGGAATTTTCTATACTTACACTGTTTATACCCAAAGTTGCCAGATACTGTGTCATCTTGATTGACATAGTTCTACCAGCCAGAATAAAACCATCTTAAAATGATATGGTGGGCTTCCCTGGTGGCGCAGTGGTTGAGGGTCCGCCTGCCGATGCAGGGGACGCGGGTTCGTGCCCCGGTCTGGGAAGATCCCACATGCCACGGAGCGGCTGGGCCCGTGAGCCATGGCTGCTGAGCCTGTGTGTCCAGAGCCTGTGCTCCGCAACGGGAGAGGCCACAACAGTGAGAGGCCCGCGTACCAAAAAAAAAAAAGATATGGCAAACACTTGACAATTAAGTCACACAGAGAGGTCTGTACTCCAAAAGCAATCATGAAAACTTAAAGTGTGATTCATGCTCAAAGATTGTGACTCTCCCCCAAATTTGTGACTGTATTTCCTGTAAATAACTCTGCAGTTTTTCAGTAACCATGGTTCCACTGACTCTAGGAAAGTTTAGCAATGGAAGTGAATGGAGTCTCCAGTGGGTACTGGCCCAATCCACATGAACAATTTGAGTATGAAAGTACTCACTTCCTGGAACAAATCAATGATGTTCTTGTATTTCCCCCTGCAGTTTCAAATTCATTGTGTTGAATTACTCTATCGTATCAGTAAAAAAAGAATACAATCTTGTGAACCGATAAGCTGGAGTAAGCCAATAAGCTGGAGATCTCAAAGACATCGCTTTCCAAGAAATGCCTGATCTGGGGAAGCAGTTCAGTGAATCTCTATCAATTTTCAGTGACTGGGTCAGTTATTAAGCTATTGTCTTGCAGCATCAAACCCACCCAGCCAACCGAAGGTTTGGGAGGCTGGGGCTGAGACTCTGTAAACTGCATTTCTGTTTTGACTCCCAGTTGCGCTTGGTTTATAGGAAGCACTAGAGAGAGAGACCAGGAGGCTGGAGGACAAAGAAGAGACAGGCTCCTTCCTGTTTACTTTCTACTCCTGATTTTACTTCTTGCTCCCATCATTGTCGTCCTAGCAAACCTTCCTCACTCTGGCAGCAAAAGTGTTTTCTAGTAGTAGCAGGTATTTGAGTTTGCTGTTTCTCTAAGACTCACTCCTCCAAACCAGCCTCACTGAACCTCTTCGGACATACCAGCAACAGCTGGCTGGTGCTCCCTTCTCAAATTCTGGGTTTCAGCTGTATAGGGTCTCTCCTCTGAGTATTGGAGATACCAATACCAGCTGGCCAGAGACTCCCCTCCTCAGAGACTCTAAGTCCCCATTCTCTGGTGCCCTTTCTCTTCTAAGCTTGTAACTTTTAATAATTCTAACCTCATTCTCTTTATCCCCCCAGCCTAGGGGCTGTAGCTGTTTCCTTGTTACCATTTCCTTGATGCATTTAGCCTTGCCATTTTGATTTTAGAGTTTTCCAATGCCTGGGCTAAAAATTATTTCTATTAAAAAATCTCACAATTAAAATAACAGGTGTGATTTCTATCTTCTGACTGGACCCTGACTGATACAGTGATATAGCTATAGGATTGCACTAAAGTAAACTCAAACATAAGAATTTAATTCAGCTTCTCCTACACACACTCCTAACTCGTTAACATCTAGCACCAGATGCACCACCTCAATTACTTTCACCATCACGGCAAGCAGTGAGCCTCATTTGCAGGTTCAGAGTCCTCATTTTTCTGGTAAACTTTAATTATCTGTTAAGTCCTTTTACTCCTTTTTATCAATTGCAGATGGTTGGTGTAGCAAATAAACTCATTTTCTCATCATTAGACTAAATTTCTCAAAATGTTTTGCTGAACAAACATTAATCCTTATTAGCTAATATATGCTAGTATAATTAAGAAAACTATTTTCTCCTAAAATCCCAGGCAATCTCCATTTGCCCTTGAGGTCACACGCTGGATACTCCCTATACAGAAAAATGTCCACAACAAAAGTTTGTATTGCAAAGTTTTGTTTGCTTGTTTTTGTTTTGTTTTTCTATTTCAAAATCATATTGCACCCTGAACTTTGCTTTAAAATAGATAACTGGGAATTTGCCTTAGCATTTACAATTTTCCTGAGGCATAAGCTCAAATTAATACCAATATCTGTTTCTACACATCACTATCACACTTTTTAATCTGTTCTTAGAATTCCTTAGTGAAGATTTAGGGGTGTGGAGGATGGCAGAAAAAGCATGGAAAACAGCTCCAAAGTCTTTGGTTTTGTGGAAATCAGTTTTTGTAGGCTTTATAGTTCAGCTTCTTTTTTGTAAGCTAGCCCTAAATGCCCTGAAATGAAAAGTAAATCAAAACAAATCTCTTGGATCATTCTGATATCACATTGTATATGTAAACAGTGCTTTCCAGTTGGTAAGCATAAGTAAGACAGATCTTTCCCAGAGAGTTTACCAGCTTACACGGATGCTACATAGGAGGAAAACAGAGAAGAGGCTGTTTTGCTTTTGTTTGAGATTCACAACAGCTGTTGTATTCTTCTTGACTGGTTCCAAATTTAATAAGGCCCAATAAATCTCTAAGAAAATAGCCCTGAGACACTGCTATTGTTTTTATTTTGGTGTTGAGCTCATAGTACAAAGTCTTTCTCTTTTCAGCACACTTTCTGGCAAATTTCAGAGTAGATCATGCCAAACATAAAACCCAAAACGCTAGCCCAGAAAATCACAGAGAAAATCACATCCCTGGCAATGGATATTGACTAAGAGAAAGCTTCCCTTAAAACCTAACTCAGACTGCTAGCATTTGCAAATCAGGTGGAGATTGCTGGTCTGGCTACCCTCAGAGCCGTCAATGCCTTTTTCAAACCATTGCTTCAAACTCTTGGCTATTGTTCCCTTATAAGTAATCTGGGGGAAAATATCATCAAAAGCTTACGTAATTTCTCTGGTCTGCAAAATGCACCCAGCCCACTTCATTGGGATTCACTGTCCTAGAGATTACACCCCCGGTGTAAGCCACCAAAAGGAGCATACTACTGAAGTGAGTAATATAGTTTCAATTTTTAATGAAGTGTTACTTGTCCACAACATTATCTCTTTTAGGTTCCGGGCTGTGTGCCAATGATAAACTGAGCAGCTCAAAATCTTATCTATTTTTAAGTGACCAGTATTTAGAGGTAAATTCCCTGTTCTCCTCAGTGAATTGATCTACTGTTTGGCTACCATCAAATATTTTACAAGTGTACAAGATGTGATTTTTTTTTTTAGTGGGGATGGGGACTGAAATATATTTCTATTTCCTTTTTTGCGCAAAAGTTTAAGTAATATGCACAGCTGAGTATGTACAACTGAAGCACATCTTCAGATGAGCTTGAGGCTTTTGTGATTTCTGCCTGAGTTGGGGAACAAGTAAATATGTTATAAATGTGAGCAAGTCTGTCTGCGAGGTAAGCAGGTAAGAGGAAGGAGAACCATCTTCTGTGCTTCAGTTATTTGTACTTAAGTGCAAGTAACACTACTTCCAGGTAGGATGGGATAAAAAAATCCCCAAAGCTAGGCTGAATGAAAACATCCTCCTCTGTGAAGATGGAAGAGAAACAAGACCAATGTCAAGTGGCTGTTGGGTGGAAAAACATGGTTGAGGAGAAGGAAGGGAAACGCTGAGCCACTGGATCATTCTTTAGAATCAGGAAGTTTCACAGGGACCTCAAATGTAATAAACAGGTACTGACATCAGCAGATGTCTTTCCTGTGGAGGCGCACAACAGTCACTGCGTCCAGTTTTGAAATGACTTAGAAGATGAGCAGCGTATTCCTTGAGCATATATCTGAGATGTGCTGGAGAGCCCAGAGAAATTTACAAAACTTATAACCTACTAAACTCATGATCTACTAACCAGTTTGGCTGCTTTACAGGATACCATGAGAACTTTTCTCATTTATTCCTCTGGCAAATCTGAAATCCTGTTAGAAACCTAAAGGTTAGAAGGAGGCAGGCTATACTTTAATTTCTCTCTTTTTTAAGTTTCAGGCTCTGACTTTGGAAAGTAAACAAGAACGTTTGGAAGAGTACAAGACATCAGAATTTGATATTCTGGATCATTACTTAGGGTATCCAAACAATGACATTAGAAAAATATTCTGATCAAAATGACTTCAAACTAGAATGAGTGGAAGGCATTAATGAAATATAAGCAGGCAAGACTGTAAAACTTACTGTGTGGTTGGCAATGGTTATATCATGAAATAATGATGAAGAGCAGAACAGTATTTCACAGAAGAATAAAGAAAGGAATTCAAGAGCTAAACTAATAGCTTCAGGCAGGTATAATGTCAATATACAGTATAGTTTATAAAGTGTGCCTTAAATATAATATGCTAAATATTCTCATAAGGCAGGCATTACCAAATCTTTTTTTAAAATTTTATTGAAGTATAGTTAATTTACAATGTTGTGTTTAATTTCTGTTGTACTGCAAAGTAACTTGGTTATACATATATATATATTCTTTTGGCATTGCCAACTCTTGATGTTGGGACATATGACCCATAAATATTTAAATAACATTTTTTTTATGTCTTTATTGGAGTATAATTGCTTTACAATGGTGTGTTAGTTTCTGCTTTATAACAAAGTGAATCAGTTATACATACACATATGCTCCCATATCTCTTCCCTCTTGTGTCTCCCTCCCTCCCACCCTCCCTATCCCACCCCTCCAGGCGGTCACAAAGCACCCAGCTGATCTGCCTGTGTTATGCGGCTGCTTCCCACTAGCTATCTACCTTAGGTTTTGTAGTGTATATATGTCCAGGCCTCTCTCGCGCTTTGTCACAGCTTACCCTTCCCCCTCCCCATATCCTCAAGTCCATTCTCTAGTAGGTCTGTGTCTTTATCCCTGTCTTACCCCTAGGTTCTTCATGACATTTTTTTTTCTTAAATTCCATAAGTATGTGTTAGCATACGGTATTTGTCTTTCTCTTTCTGACTTACTTCACTCTGCATGACAGACTCTAGGTCTATCTACCTCATTACAAATAGCTCAATTTCGTTTCTTTTTATGGCTGAGTAATATTCCATTGTATATATGTGCCACATCCTCCCTATCCATTCATCTGATGATGGACACCTAGGTTGCCTCCATCTCTGGGCCACTGTAAATAGAGCTGCAATGAACATTTTGGTACATGACTCTTTTTGAATTATGGTTTTCTCAGGGTATATGCCCAGTAGTGGGATTGCTGGGTCATATGGTAGTTCTATTCGTAGTTTTTTAAGGAACCTCCATACTGTTCTCCACAGTGGCTGTATTTACATTCCTGCCAACAGTGCAAGAGGGTTCCCTTTTCTCCACACCCTCTCCAGCATTTATTGTTTCTAGATTTTTGATGATGGCCGCTATGACCGGTGTGAGATGATATCTCATTGCAGTTTTGATTTGCATTTCTCTAATGATTAATGAAGTTGAGCATTCTTTCATGTGTTTGTTGGCAGTCTGTATATCTTCTTTGGAGAAATGTCTCTTTAGATCTTCGGCCCATTTTCGGATTGGGTTGTTTGTTTTTTTGTTATTGAGCTGCATGAGCTTATAAATTTTGGAGATTAATCCTTTGTCGGTTCCTTCATTTGCAAATATTTTTTCCCATTCTGAGGGCTGTCTTTTGGTCTTGTTTATGGTTTCCTTTGCTGTGCAAAAGCTTTGAAGTTTCATTAGGTCCCATTTGTTTATTTTTGTTTTTATTTCCATTTCTCTAGGAGGTGGGTCAAAAAGGATCTTCCTATGATTTATGTCATAGAGTGTTCTGCCTATGTTTTCCTCTAAGAGTTTGATAGTCTCTGGCCTTATATTTAGGTCTTTAATCCATTTTGAACTTATTTTTTTGTATGGTGTTAGGGAGTGAACTAATCTCATACTTTTACATGTACCTGTCCAGTTTTCCCAGCACCGCTTATTGAAGAGGCTGTCCTTTCTCCACTGTACATTCCTGCCTCCTTTATCAAAAATAAGGTGACCATATGTGCGTGGATTTATCTCTGGGCTTTCTATCCTGTTCCACTGATCTATCTTCCTGTTTTTGTGCCAGTACCATACTGTCTTGATTACTGTAGCTTTGTAGTATAGTCCAAAGTCAGGGAGCCTGATTCCTCCCACTCTGTTTTCCGTTCTCAAGATTGCTTTGGCTATTCGGGGTCTTTTGTGTTTCCATACAAATTGTGAGATTTTTTGTTCTAGTTCTGTGAAAAATACCAGTGGTATTTGATAGGGATTGCATTGAATCTGTACATTGCTTTGGGTAGTAGAGTCATTTTCACAATGTTGATTCTTCCAATCCAAGAACATGGTATATCTCTCCATCTATTTGTATCATGTATAATTTCTTTCATCAGTGTTTTATAATTTTCTGCATATAGGTCTTTTGTCTCCTTAGGTAGGTTTATTCCTAGATATTTTATTCTTTTTGTTGCAATGGTAAATGGCAGTGTTTTCTTGATTTCACTTTCAGATTTTTCATCATTAGTGTATAGGAATGCCACAGATTTCTGTGCATTAATTTTGTATCCTGCTACTTTACCAAATTCATTGATTAGCTCTAGTAGTTTTCTGGTAGCATCTTTAGGATTCTCTATGTATAGTATCATGTCATCTGCAAACAGTGACAGCTTTACTTCTCCTTTTCTGATTTGGATTCCTTTTATTTCCTCTTCTTCTCTAAAAAGAAAAGATTGCTGTGGCTAAAACTTCCAAAACTATGTTGAATAAGAGTGGTGCGAGTGGGCAACCTTGTCTTTTTCCTGATCTTAGTGGAAATGCTTTCAGTTTTTCACCATTGAGGATGATGTTTGCTGTGGGTTTGTCATATATGGCCTTTATTATCTTGAGGAAAGTTCCCCCTATGCCTACTTTCTGCAGGGTTTTTATCATAAATGGGTGTTGAATTTTGTCAAAAGCTTTCTCTGCATCTATTGCGATGATCATATGGTTCTTCTCCTTCCATTTGTTAATATGGTTTTTCACATTGATTGTTTTGCGTATATTGAAGAATCCTTGCATTCCTGGAATAAACCCCACTTGATCATGGTGTATGATTCTTTTAATGTGCTGTTGGATTCTGTTTGCTAGTATTTTGTTGAGGATTTTTGCATCTATGTTCATCAGTGATATTGGCCTGTAGTTTTCTTTCTTTGTTACATCCTTGTCTTGTTTTGGTATCAAGGTGATGGTGGTCTCGTAGAATGAGTTTGGGAGTGTTACTCCCTCTGCTATATTTTGGTAGAGTTTGAGAAGGATAGGTGTTCGCTCTTCTCTAAATGTTTGATAGCATTCCCCTGTGAAGCCATCTGGCCCTGGGCTTTTGTTTGTTGGAAGATTTTTAATCACAGTTTCAATTTCAGTGCTTGTGATTGGTCTGTTCATATTTTCTATTTCTTCCTGATTCAGTCTTGGCAGGTTGTGCATTTCTAAGAATTTGTCCATTTCTTCCAGGTTGTCCACTTTATTGGCATAGAGTTGCTTGTAGTAATCTCTCATGATCTTTTGTATTTCTGCAGTGTCAGTTGTTGCTTCTCCTTTTTCATTTCTAATTCTATTGATTTGAGTCTTCTCCCTTTTTTTCTTGATGAGTCTGGCTAATGGTTTATCAATTTTGTTTATCTTCTCAAAGAACTAGCTTTTAGTTTTATTGATCTTTGCTATCGTTTCCTTCATTTCTTTTTCATTTATTTCTGATCTGATTTTTATGATTTCTTTCCTTCTGCTAACTTTGGTGTATTTTTGTTCTTCTTTCTCTAATTGCTTTAGGTACAAGGTTAGGTTGTTTATTCGAGATGTTTCCTGTTTCTTAAGGTAGGATTTTATTGCTATAAACTTCCCTCTTAGAATTGCTTTTGCTGCATCCCATAGATTTTGGGTCAGCGTGTCTCCATTGTCATTTGTTTCTAGGTATTTTTTGATTTCCTCTTTGATTTCTTCAGTGATCACTTCGTTATTAAGTACTGTATTGTTTAGCCTCCATATGTTTGTATTTTTTACAGATCTTTTCCTGTAATTGATATCTAGTCTCATAGTGTTGTGGTCAGAAAAGATACTTAAAACAGTTTCAATTTTCTTAAATTTACCAAGGCTTGACTTGTGACCCAAGATATGATCTAGCCTGGAGAATGTTCCATGAGCACTGAGAAAAATGTGTATTCTGTTGTTTTTGGATGGAATGTCCTATAAATATCAATTAAGTCCATCTTGTCTAATGTATCACTTAAAGCTTGTGTTTCCTTAGTTATTTTCATTTTGGATGATCTGTCCATTGGTGAAAGTGGGGTGTTAAAGTCCCTTATTATGAATGTGTTACTGTCGATTTCCCCCTTTTATGGCTGTTAGTATTTGCCTTATGTATTGAGGTGCTCCTAGGTTGGGTGCATAAATATTTACAATTGTTATATCTTCTTCTTGGATCGATCCCTTGATCATTATGTAGTGTCCTTCTTTGTCTCTTCTAATAGTCTCTATTTTAAAGTCTATTTTGTCTGATATGAGAATTGCTACTCCAGCTTTCTTTTGGTTTTCATTTGCATGAAATATCTTTTTCCATCCCCTTACTTTCAGTCTGTAGGTGTCTCTAGGTCTGAAGTGGGTCTCTTGTAGACAGCAAATATATGGGTCTTGTTTTTGTATCCATTCAGCAAATCTGTGTCTTTTGGTGGGAGCATTTAGTCCACTTACATTTAAGGTAATTATCAATATGTATGTTCCTATTCCCATTTTCTTAATTGTTTTGGGTTCGTTATTGTAGGTCTTTTCCTTCTCTTGTGTTTCTTGCCTAGAGATGTTCCTTTAGCAGTTGTTGTAAAGCTGGTTTAGTGGTGCTGAACTCTCTCAGCTTTTGCTTGTCTGTAAAGGTTTTAATTTCTCCATGAAATCTGAATGAGATCCTTGCTGGGTAGAGTAATCTTGGTTGCAGTTTTTTCTCCTTCATCACTTTAAATATGTCCTGCCAGTCCCTTCTGGCTTGCAGAGTTTCTGCTGAAAGATCAGCTGTTAACCTTATGGGGATTCCCTTGTGTGTTATTTGTTGTTTTTCCCTTGCTGCTTTTAATATGCTTTCTTTGTATTTAATTTTTGACAGTTTGATTAATATGTGTCTTGGCATATTTCTCCTTGGATTTATCCTGTATGGGACTCTCTGTGCTTCCTGGACTTGATTAACTATTTCCTTTCCCATATTAGGGAAGTTTTCAACTATAATCTCTTCAAATATTTTCTCAGTCCCTTTCTTTTTCTCTTCTTCTTCTGGAACCCCTATAATTCAAATGTTGGTGCGTTTAATGTTGTCCCAGAGGTCTCTGAGACTGTCCTCAGTTCTTTTCATTCTTTTTTCTTTATTCTGCTCTGCAGTAGTTATTTCCACTATTTTATCTTCCAGGTCACTTATCTGTTCTTCTGCCTCAGTTATTCTGCTATTGATCCCAACTAGAGTATTTTTAATTTCATTTATGGTGTTGTTCATCATTGTTTGTTTCATCTTTAGTTCTTCTAGGTCCTTGTTAAATGTTTCTTGCATTTTGTCCATTCTATTTCCAAGATTTTGGATTATCTTTACTATCATTATTCTGAATTCTTTTTCAGGTAGACTGCCTATTTCCTCTTCATTTGTTAGGTCTGGTGGGTTTTTATCTTGCTCCTTCATCTGCTGTGTGTTTTTCTGTCTTCCATTTTGCTTATCTTACTGTGTTTGGGGTCTCCTTTTTGCAGGCTGCAGGTTCGTAGTTCCCATTGTGTTTGGTGTCTGTCCCCAGTGGCTAAGGTTGGTTCAGTGGGTTGTGTAGGCTTCCTGGTGGAGGGGACTAGTGCCTGTGTTCTGGTGGATGAGGCTGGATCTTGTGTTTCTGGTGGGCAGGTCCACGTCTGGTGGTGTGTTTTGGGGTGTCTGTGGACTTATGATTTTAGGCAGTCTCTCTGCTAATGGGTGGGGTTATGTTCCTGTCTTGCTAGTTGTTTGGAATAGGATGTCCAGCACTGTAGCTTGCTGGTCGTTGAGTGAAGCTGGGTGGTGGTGTTGAGATGGAGATCTCTGGGAGATTTTCGCTGTTTGATATTATGTGGAGCTGGGAGGTCTCTTGTGGACCAGTGTCCTGCAGTTGGCTCTCCCACCACAGAGGTACAGCACTGACTCCTGGCTGCAGCACCAAGAGCCTTTCATCCACACGGCTCAGAATAAAAGGAAGAAAAAGTAGAAAGAAAGAATTAGTAGAAGAAGAAAGAAAGAAAGAAAGGAAGGAAGGAAGAAAGAAAGGAGGGAGGGAGGGAGGAAGGAAGGAGGGAAGGAAGGAAAAAAAGAAAGAAGATAAAGTAAAATAAAATAAAGTAAGATAAAATATAATAAAGTTATTAAAATAAAAAATAATTATTAAGAAAAAAATTTAAAAAAAAAACGGACGGATAGAACCCTAGGACAAATGGTGGAAGCAAAGCTATACAGACAAAATCTCACACAGAAGCATACACATATACATTCTCAAAAAGATGAAAAGGGGAAAAGATCATAAATCTTGCTCTCAAAGTCCACCTCCTCAATTTGGGATGATTCATTGTCTATTCATGTATTCCACAGATGCAGGGTACATCAAGTTGTTTGTGGAGCTTTAATCCGCTGCTTCTGAGGCTGCTGGGAGAGATTTCCCTTTCTCTTCTTTGTTCTCACAGCTCCCAGGGGCTCAGTTTTGGATTTGGCCCCGCCTCTGCATGCAGGTCGCCGGAGTGCGTCTGTTCTTCGCTCAGACAGGACAGGGTTAAAGGAGCCGCTGATTCCGGGGCTCTGGCTCACTCAGGCCGGGCGGGGGGGTGGGGGGGGAGGGAGGGGCACGGAGGGCGGGGCGAGCCTGCGGCGGTAGAGGCCGGCGTGACGGCGTGACGTTGCACCAGCCTGAGGCGTGGCGTGCGTTCTTCCGGGGTAGTTGTCCCTGGATTCCGGGACCCTGGCAGTGGCGGGCTTCACAGGCTCCCCGGAAGGGGGTGTGGATAGTGACCTGTGCTCGCACACAGGCTTCTTTGTGGCGGCAGCAGCAGAGTCAGCGTCTCATGCCCGTCTCTGGGGTCCGCGCTTTTAGCCGCGGCTCGCGCCCGTCTCTGGAGCTCCTTTAAGCAGCGCTCTTAATCCCGTCTCCTCGCGCACCAGGAAACAAAGAGGGAAGAAAAAGTCTCTTGCCTCTTCGGCAGGTCCAGACTTTCCCCGGACTCCCTCCCGGCTAGCCGTGATGCACTAACCCCCTGCAGGCTGTGTTCACGTCGCCAACCCCAGTCCTCTCCCGGCGCTCTGACAGAAGCCCGAGCCTCAACTTCCAGCCCCGCCCGCCCCGGCGGGTGAACAAAGCCTCTCGGACTGGTGAGTGCTGGTCGGCCCTGATACTCTGTGCGGGAATCTCTCAGCTTTTCCCTCGGCACCCCTGTTGCTGTGCTCTTCTCCGTGGCTCCGTAGCTTTTCCCCTCCGCCACCCGCCGTCTCCGCACGCGAAGGGGCTTCTAGTGTGTGGAAACATTTCCTCCTTCACCGCTCCCTCCCACTGGTGCAGGTCCCGTCCCTATCCTTTTCTCTCTGTTTATTCCTTTCTCTTTTGCCCTACCCAGGTACGTGGGGGGTTTCTTGCCTTTTGGGAGGTCTGTGGTCTTCTGCCAGCGTTCAGTAGGTGTTCTGTAGGGGTTGTTCCACGTGTAGATGTTTTTCTGGTGTATCTGTGGGGAGGAAGGTGATCTCAGCGTCTTACTCTTCCATCTTCCCGGAAGCCCTAAATAACATATTTTGCTTAACAAGTGAATTCGATAAACAGGAAAGAGAATTTGTAAAATAGAAAAAAAAAAGATACAAGATTTATTGGAACAAATTAGAAGATAGAGGCCTGATAATCTGAATAAAAATAAAAGTAGAGAAAATCATGAGGCTGAAAAAAATATATGAATGTTGGGGGTAACATTATTCTGTTCTAATGTAAAATCTCAGCCTTATTATTAGCAGTGGAAAGACATCAACACTCAGACATTAGTTGAAGCCCCATTCGGCCACAAATGAAATATTGGATAAATTATTGCCTTGCTTAGATGGTAATTTGTTCTTTCTTCAGAAGGCTGAGGAAACAACCAATAGAACTAATGTCCTAGATCGGTGGTGTCCCATGGACGTAACAATGGAGGGAGAGAATTTGTCTTTGCAAAATTCCCCCAGGTGATTCAAATATTCTTTCCCCTTCACATTTGAATACCACTGTCTTAGATTTGCTTCTAACCAACAGGAAGCAATAGATTGTTAAAGGATATGAGATTATCATATCAGATATTTAACACACCAGCTACTTAACCTAGTCCTATGTTAAATAGCCCTAGATATTGGGAAAATAGATGTTGAAAAATTCAGCACAAGGGTGGATACTCTCAATTGTTGAGCAATTGCTCTGGTCCTGGCACTGAGCTAGACACTTACATAACTGAACAAAAATTATTTAATATTTTCCTAAAAGTCGTGAGTATTACATTGTAACATATTATTATTATCCAAGTACAAAGAGGAAGGAAATGAAAATTCAGAGATTAAATCACTTGCTCCGGCTTCTGCAGGCAGCCAGAGCAGAGCTATGATATGAACTCATCCTTCAGGGTCCAAAGCCAGAAGTCTAACCCCCTCTCAAATGTCTCCATGAGGCACCTAAATAACTCCTTGTAGTGGTACAGGAAATCTCTGATGTGTTCAGATTTAAAACACACACATGCAAAAGATGAAAGGTGGGCATTTCCAGAGACTGGAATAATCCCATAAGAGTAAATGTTAAGACTAAACCCAAAGGTTTCCAGAAACAAAGAGGACTATATTGACTGTTTTCTAAGCATGAGAGACAGAGAGAGAGGGCGCAATCCACTACTGCTTAGGGAAGATAGCATAATATTATCAAATTACAAAGGGGCAAAAACTCTCTCCTCATCTAACTTCTGTATTCTTCACCATATTTCCAAGTACTGTCTCACAGTAGTAATCTAGTATGAAAAAAAATCCAAGAACTCTAAAAAGTTTGCATTCCATTACCCTCTCCTGCTGCTAAACCTTTAATAGCATTTGTAATCTCTTCTGTCATCGGAGGGTTTTCCAATCTTAATTTACCTTTCCGAATCTCCTTTGTGCTCAGTCTCTAATAAACTACCTGAGGAAAGTCACTGTGCACCCACAAAGAGATCCACAATTGGCCTAATTAGAACCAAAAAAAACACTATTAAAATGAGTTTCATCCTGTCCCTCTGTGCATATATAAGCCTTTTATATATGGAAAATGCTTGCATTTAGTCATTTTGCACACACCGGATGTAAATTACAAGTTTTATCATTCTACGTACGTGGTCAGTGGAAATGCTCAGTGTATTGTTTGTACTAATTACCTTGGTAGTTCTTTATTTCTGTCAAAGTCTTAGCATCCAGCAACTGTAGAGGTTGTTGATGGGTAAAAACTAGTCCTAGGTAGTAGGATTAGGATAGTAGCTGAGATCAGTATTGCTATTTTCAGCAGACAGAGGGTCTCTTCTTGGTACAGTGCCTTCCACTGTTTTTTGTTTTTAAATCATTTTCTATTTCAAATGTCTGTAATTAGAAAATGATGGTAGAGCTGTAAGATCACCCCCAACTCAAGCGTAGGCCTGTTCCTCAGCTGGAAGTGTGCCAGAACTCAATCCATTTCCCAAGCAAAGCGTGAGAGCCGTGTGTTTCCCTGGGTCATTCCACGAATCTTGTTTCACCTGGTCCGTTACATTGCCGAGACCCTCAGGTGGTACTCTTTCTGATGGAACTTTGAAATCCCTAGCATCTCTGTTTATGGGCAGTGATGCTCTGGATGCAGCCTGAACTGTCTCATGACAACTGATTGTTAAATTTTCAGGAATTTTGTGAGCTGATTGATGTCATGGAGGAGCTTAAAATGGGCCATGGTTGGAGTATTTACACCACAGAAATCAGCAAATGCTACAAATCAGGGCTCCTCCTACTCCAAGAACCATTTGTTAAATATTTACCAGCGTTGTACTGGTGGTAGGCAATAATTTCTTACTATTGCACCCAGGACTAATTGGAAGGATCGTTGACAGCCCAAAGAACAATTTTCTTGTTCCTCATTTCTGAAAACAGCAAGTAGCTGCACTAACACAGTTGAAAATCTCTTAGGAAAAAATTCTCTTTCCCCACCCCTGCCTCCCCACCTCCCTTAATTCCCAGCCCTTATTTTCCAATCGCTTCCCTTTCAAGTTTGTGCCAAGTCAGAAATGCTCCAAGGTTGTTTCTTCTTGTGGTATTCCTACTAAATAATCATTGTGCTCTTTATTTGGTCTCTACCATGTGCCAAATGTGGAACCTTATAATACAGCCTTTTAGTTTTTAAAGACTAATAAATTCTAGATAGAGACCCAAACTCAGGTTAGATAGGCTCTCTTTTTATTCCCAATTCTGTTGAGTCGTTATATAAAGACAAATATAGTAAGAGAAGTCTTGGTGTCTGAGGACTTGCGTCTGAGTGGCGGATACACCTTGCTAGTTGGGAAGCAGGGGGATTTCCTTGCATTTCCTGGTATTTCCTTCACTGCGGAGGGTGCTCCCCTAGAGCAGCTCTCCTGATTTTTCTTTACCCCCCTGCATACTACTCTCTAGGAGAGGTCCAGTGGCTTGTCTTATTCTTGATTGTCAAAGTGCCACTTCTTACTTCTTCCCCTCTATGGGATCCAGTTGCCAAGGGAGAAGGCATTCTGTTTTTCCCCCTATGCTGTATACTTTATACGGTGAGGACTCCAGGCAATTCAGTTGTCTGAAACTGATAGGAAAGTCTCTTTAACTTTAGAGTTCTGTATTAGGAAGTCCTTGGTTCTTAGACATCTATATCACGTTCTTCAATTTAGACTTAATAATAAACGTGATATTCCAGTCTGTTTTCAGACTCCTTTGTCTTCATTAACGGTTCAGAACTCAAAAAAAGAAGAGGAGTGTGATTTGTAGGGTCCCTTCAAACACCAAAACTAATGCAATCTTGAGATTACTTAAGTTCTGTTTCTGCCTTAGTGAAAAAGAGGAAAACTACCAATGTTGCTAGGTCCCTTGATTCACCAAATATTTACTGAGTACATTGTATTTACTAAGTGCCCTGTGTGTATCAAGCACTGCCAAAGGTACTAGGAACATTGTGTCCCAGACACTATGAGGGCAGCTACAGACATGCGAAAAAAGAATTCTGCATAAAGTTTATAATCTAGAAAAGGGCAATAATATTATACTCTGAGTGTCATAATAGGAGCATGGAGAAGAGAGTACCTAACTCTGCCCAGGTGGAGTTCAAAGAGAGAAAAAACATATTTAAAAAAAAAACACCTCCCCCCCAACAAATCTTTTACCAAACTCATTTTTCTTTTAATTTAATTAACTCACAGTTCCTGAGAAATATGTTAATGATATAGAAATGAAAAAAAAAAAGCTGGATGACCTATGCACTATCATTGATCCTTAAAAAAATCAAGAATTGACCACACTGACATTTGCCAAACTGTATTTGTTTTCTAGGGCTGCCAAAACAAAGTACCACAGACTGAGTGGCTGAAACAACAGAAATTTATTTCTCACAATTTTGGAGACTAGAAATTCAAGATCCAGGTATTGGTTTCTTCTGAAGTCTCTCTCTCTTTGACTTGTAGATGGTCATCTTCTCCTTGTGTCTTCACTTGGTCTTCCCTCTGTGTATGTCTATGCCTTAATCTCTTCTTCTTAATCTTTGTTTTTCCATTTTAATCTTTTATTTTTTTAATATTTAAAAAATTGAAGTATAGTTTATTTACAATGTTTCCATTTTATTTGTTTTTGGTTGTGTTTTTTTTTTTGTTTTCTTTTTGCCACACCACGTGGGTTGTGGGATCTTAGTTGCCTGACCGGGGATCGAACTGGGGCCCCGGCAGTGGAAATGTGGAGTCCTACCCACTGGATTGCCGGAGAATTCCCTTAATCTTCTTATAAGGACAGCAGTTGTATTGGATTAGGGTTTTCCCTAAAGACCTTATTTGCTTGTTTACTTCTTCAGAGACCCTATTTCCAAATGCAGTTACATTCTGAGTTACTGGAGGTAAGGACTTCAACATATAAATTTCAGGGGGACACAATTCAGTCCATAATAGCCACCTTGCATGAAACTTCTCTAGCAATAGTGAAGAACTTAGCTATGATCTTGAGAATCAAGCACTCCTTTCCAGAAGTCAGTGATTTGCCAAATTGTCCTTAACAAGTACATCCTTTTCCTCGCTATAAATTTTATCCTTTCTATATGACCTGTTGATAATACTGGCTTTGGGGGGATGGTTTTTATGTATGGAACTATGCAATTATGAAATAGTTAAAAACTGGTGACTATTCAAATTCTCTCCTTTTTTTTTTTTTTTTATCAGAAGGAAGAATTTCATGTAAGAGACCTTGGTATGCCACAGGTTTCTTAATCTCGCTCATGTTTACCTTATCTCTCTTTCTTATTCCCTTGTAATGCTAAGAAATGCCTCGGGGCGAAACGAAGGAATAAATCAATTAAGAAGCATTGAATTCATGCATGTACTCTTCCAGCTGAGTTTTCTATTTATGTAATTTTCAGAAAATTGTGGAAACTGTTAAAAGAGAGTGCTGCAAAAATGGAAAGCTCTTAGTAAATGATTTACTTTGGAAAAGAAACCTCTGTTGGGAACATATCTTGCTTCTGAAATTATCTAAACTTGTGCATAGAGCTTAATAAGTATTAGCATTCCATTGATTAGAAATCTGCCATACCCTTTGCCATGTCTCTGCTATGCCTACAGATGGGTTTGGAATTCTACCATCAACCTGTGCAATATGTATGGAAACTGGAACAAATGTCTTTTTATCCTTAGACCTTGTGCTTTCTTACCATCCTGACTCTGCTTTATCATGTTCTACTTTTCTGCCTTTATTCTTAAATGTCTTTTATCTTTGTTATCCTCCCTCTCTGCATTTTACTTTCCTATTTCATACCTCAGTAGGTTTCTTTCTGAAGTTCTGGAGAGTTTTAAGGAAAATAGTTCAGGCAGCAACCCTAAGGAAATAGAAGTGTCCAAATTAATACACCCAATTTCATGGGCAAATGTGACCAAATTATCAATTTATTTGGAGACTGATGCAGTAGTTCAGACTTTACCAGGTACAAAATCTCTAATAGAAAATACCTTAGATCTAATAAAAATTTAATGAGGGTTTTGTTTTTCCTTTAATCTTGATATTGTTAAAGTGTTGAGTCCTTTAAATCTGGGGGACAATCAATCATTGCATATGTTTTAGTCTCGTGAGACAGTTTTTCAAAGAACTTAAATGTTAGTGCCACATTAATTGATTTGTGGGGGAAAAAAAGCCTTACTGAGTTTCAACTGCTTTATTCTACCCGTACAAGGTAACTAAATTTGGGAATACTAAATTAGTAAAAGTAGTTGACAGGCAAATTTATTTTTCTCATTCCCATTCCAGAGTATCTTCCTTCTCACCATGGTCTCTGAAGTGGAGAGTCAGTAGTAAACTGGTGAAGAATATGAGGAATCAAAATAAACTATATATTTATTATTCCTTTTCTCTAGAAAAACATCTTATAAATTGTATCAATAAGAATAAAAATAATAGTAATATTTATATTAACATCTAGCATTTATTGTGAACTTATTGCCTGCCAGATACCATGCATTATTACATCATTTAAACTTGAAATTGAGAATGTATTATTATTAGTCAAATTTTACCAAAAAAATCAAACTAAAACATTAGAAAGACCTGGGTCACGTGGCTACTAAATGACAAAACCAAATACCCTGTCTTTCTCCAAGCACTTCTCGCCATTTTTAACCATTTTGATATAATAGCTAATGGATACATCTAACTTAGTGTGTCATTTGAAAAGGAAATTTTTGATTGATTATAAAAACAACTTACTGTCTCAAAAACTCCACTTCTCTGAGACTTTTTTCCAATAAATATTAAAGGAAAGATACTTTATATATTGACTTAGAAAAAATTAATGTATTTCTCAAATGCAGGTAATAAGGGAAATGGGAATTAGGTATTCTGGAAGAAGAGAGAAATTGTGTTAGAATATTAAAATTTTAATAATGTCTGCTCCTTGCCACAGATGTAATACTTCTGTTTGAATCTTAGAATAGGCCTGGGGAGTTTTATTTCGAACTGGCAAAGCGATTTTCAACTTGGGCTTTCTTGTTTTCTAGACTTCAACTGTTTTGTTTATCTGATTCTGTTTTTATGCTTTTATTCTCTTATGCCTTTTCTTACTTTCTGATTCCTACTTTCTCTCTTATTTTTTTTAGCTCTCTTCCCAGAAGGTTTCCTTTCAGAATATAGGCGTATTTCTAAGAAAATGGCATAGGGAGTGGGCTCCCCAGAGCTCAGGTCTCAAGAAATAAAAGGGCTCAATAGAAATAAAACAAGGAATCAGTTCCAGACCTGGTTGAAAATCTTGACAGAGATAATGGATCCTTGGCCTATTTCCTATCTTCTTCATTAACACTTCATTTTGGGTGAAAGTATCAGAAGTTTTTTGGAATGTGAGGTTAATTAAGAATTTAAAACAATTGAGTGTTAATGTTTGCTCTTTGGTTCAGATGGCCCAACTCCAAGAAATCTTCCTTAAAATGCTTTAGGTCCTGAAATACAATAGTCTCCCACATTATCAAGATATAACATAGAATAAGCTGGGCCAGCACATCGGTCCTATGCAGAAGTGAGTCTAGATGTCACTAGATTGATTACTGGAGATCTTCCAAAGGGGAAGAAGTTCAAATAAAATAGCATGCAGGACTTCAGCATCATTCCGTTAACTAATATGTACTTACTGAGGGACCATATAGTGTATATTTCAGATTTGCAAAAAATTTGATACATAAATCTATTAGCCTATGTATACTGATGGACCTGTGACGACAAAGCAATGCTTTTAATTGTAAAGTGTTTTCACAGTTTCAGTGCCAAAGGGTGTGGTGAATTAGCAAAGTTAAAGCCTCTGACTTTGGACCCCTGAACTTCATGGTTTGATATAAATCTTTGGGTTACCATGTCAACTACTGCCACCATGAGACAGGTCCATAGGGGAAGGTCTCTTTCTCAGGCTTCCTGGCAAATTTTGCCTCACCAATCCCAAAGGCCCCTTACATACAGGCAAATGCTTATGTTGGTGCCCCTTAACTTTGTCATAGGCACAAGAAAAGTTCCAGAATTTGGTGATGTATAGGCAAGAACGAATAGAAAATATCTTCGGTTTTTGAAGTGACTGCAGTTGTTGGATACTAAGGATAGTGTTTTGTTTTTTGGAGGGTGGTGACAAATTTTGCTCAGAGACTGTGATTGTCTTTGCCAATAGTTTATCTAACATGGGTTCACTGCTGAGATTTCACAGGCCAAAAGCATACGGGATAATGTCTCTTAATAAACCTAAAGAAATAACATAGTCCAAACTAGTGATACATTAATTTACATTATCGTTCTAGTCAAGGGGATGTGAAAGGAATGAAGTCTAGGTGTAGTTGAGGTGTACCTTTTCTACAAGTTTCGGTTTCTCAGGAGAGACCGGGCCTTGCCAACCAAGAGCTGACGTCCTACTGCCAGCACAATAAAAGTCCCTGGTTGCTAGAGCACGAGACCAGGGAACTAGGGTAACACTGGTCTTGACAGGCAGTCTGATCTTCTCAGGTTGCTGCAGGATTTGTCCCACTGCCTATAAAGGAGTTGCCATTATCACAGCAGGAGCTGTGCCCCAAGGTCTTCGGAGAGCTAGGCCAGCAAAGGGTAGCTTTGCCTAGTCCCAGACTCTCAGATGGCCCTTACCAACTCTGAGTGTTTATACAGTCTAAATGCCCTCTCACCATATTTGCTTCTACATCTGTTTTTATTGATAAGCCCCCCAGTAGCTGAGCCTTGAGTGCTTATCAAAGACAGCAGCTGAGATGATGACATCCTGACACAGCCTACTTCACTCTTATACCAAAACAACTCTACTTTTAAAAATAACTTCTTTGTTTTCTGTCTTTGTCGTAAATAAGTGGATTAAAACAACTTCATTTAAGTCATAATAAGTGGATTTGAAATTATATCAAACCAATTCACAGCAGACACTCTCCCTGAGGATCTTCTGACTTTGTGATCTAGGATGAACTTTGTTTCTCTCTGCTACGGTTTATGTTCCACTTTTTGAAGCAGAAATGTGTGCCTGTGTCTGATTTAAATCCTTGGGTAACTGATTTAAATCCTTGGGTAACTAATTTTATGTTGCTTTGCTGCCTTCTTCTCCAATCTCCCTTGGTGGTTTCTCCAGATCTAAAACATCACAGACCCACAAGACTCTTGTCTTTAACCACGTGATAACTTGAAATTTCTGCTTGCTTGCCCTCCATATCCTGTTCAGAATCCTGCAGTATTTGTGACATCTTATGATATGGAAGGATCAGGTTTTTCACTGCATCAAACTCCTCTTCCTTTTCATAGACTGTTGCAGTTGTTTCAACTCTGCCTACACCTGCTAGGTTTAAAAATTTAGTGGAAAATTTCTTATTTTGTTAAAAATCTCTCGGTAGCCGCAACCAAAGTATCTTGAATTTGAGGAGGTAGATGTTATCTCACAGATGGTAAAATAAGTTAATATTTGTATCTGTGCATGTATACAACAATATAAATAAGAATAAGCATACATAACAAATATATATATATATATGCTTATTCTTATTTCTTTTAGACCTGAACAAATTCAAAGGTAAGGATTTAAGTCTTTGGAGGAGTTAGTATTTGCTGGTTGATCTTCTTAGCCTAACTTCTACACATTTTCAGAACCCATACTTATCTGGATGCTTATACCTAGACTTGTTTCTCTACAATAGTAAATACTCTAAGAAGATGTTAATCCATGTGGTTATAATTTATCTATGGAAGATATTTATCCAAGAATATGATTCTAAATCTTTATTCATTATGAGAGAGTATCAGGGTCGCTACCTTCCTCCCTCTGTCCCATTGCCACCCAAAATCTCTTTCTTTACTTACTTAATTCTCCACTTATCTCTATCTTTGGATTGTGCTGTGGCACAAAGAAAATTGTGCGGTTGTGAACTGCTACATACTTTTTCAACCTAAATAAATGATCTGGAATTTTGAATGACGTATTTAAAATCTTTTGAAAGTTTTAGACTTATTTTTCTCTCATAGCAAAGATAGATTATGAGACTAACCAGTCAACTTACTTTGGGGGAATTCTCATTACTGGATTATCAGAGTATTAAATAATATGCTTCAAGCACTGACACAACTAAATGCTTTCAGAAAAATATTGTGTGATTTTTTTTAAATATTTGATAAAACAGGTTGAAGTGTAATACATTGGCACAACAGAGGATGGATTGGAATTTTAAAAATTGTTATTTGAGATAGTTTTGGAATGTTATCTTGTGTCTCGTGATTCAAAATATAATGGCAGGGCTTTCCTGGTGGGGCGCAGTGGTTGAGAGTCCGCCTGCCGATGCAGGGGACACGGGTTCGTGCCCCGGTCCGGGAAGATCCCACATGCCGCAGAGCGGCTGGGCCTGTGAGCCATGGCCGCTGAGCCTGTGCATCTGGAGCCTGTGCTCTGCAACGGGATAGGCCACAACAGTGAGAGGCCCGCGTACCACCAAAAAAAAAAAATAAATATATATATATATATATATAAAATGGCAATGATAGAATAAGAATAATTTGAGCTATGTTAGTCACTGACAGTCATTGCCTTTCGCAAAATGTGAGGTAGGAACAGCAATGGTAAGTGAGGTTGGAGAGAGTTATACTGTGAGAAGGAAACTAGATATGGGCAAACTAAGAAGTGCTATAATTTAAAAGATTGGAATAGACATCACATAAAATATTCTGTAGATTCATTCATTAATGAAGGGCAAAACAACTGAATTCGCCTTCTCCTTTTAAATACTTTGAGTTACTCAAAGAAAATGGAGACTTTTGAATACTTTATTGAGCACCTATTGTTATGGAAGCTCTCCCAGTGCTGTGGGTTTTAAAGTAGAAATCTAGGCGGAGTGGTAGAGCTTGAAAGAATCTTGGAGATTGCACTTGAGTATAATCTTTTTAACAAATGGGGAAATAAAAGGAATGTAATGTCCAATCATTGTTCTGAAAGAGTTTATAATCTACATGGGTAACAAAAAGCCTTGTTCTTATGAAAAATTACCTAAAAATGTTAAGCTAGTATTCCATAATGTTAGAAATAGGGACTTTTGAATTTAACTCTGCTACTTACTGTGTGACCTCTGGCAACCTACTTAAGCCCCTGAATACTTCAGTTTTCCTCATCTATAAAAAACATATCTTGTAGGGTTGTTTTGAGAATTAGATGTGATCATTAGAATGTTTTTAGAATGTTGAGGCACATCCTGAACATGATAAATGCTCAATAAATGGTAATTGTTATTATTACTACTGAGCTCTTGCTGTCTTGGGAGTGCCATACCAGTAACATAGATGTCAATTGCCGTAGGAAATTGACGTCTAGGAAAGCAGTGTCAAAGATCATTTTTTCCCTTTGTTCTCTATTCTCCTTTCCCTTTTTCTATTTCCTTCCCACCCCTTTCCAAAATAAAATGACACCATAGAATAACTAAAAACCATACTTTTCTTTTGTCTTATATCCCACCAGTTGTCCTCTGCACTGCTGCCACACACACATATCCACCAAATATTTATTACCTTAGAGGCACAGGGTCTCAGGATTTGGTGACAATTTCTTTGTAGATTATGATGGGTTAGCCTCTATGACTGAGTCTGTCAGGACAAGAGCATGGTAATTCACATCTTCAGTAATATGCAGCCAACAAATAGTAGCTGTCACTTCCCTTTTAGAAAGCTTCAGTTTCTTCAACGTTAGTGCTTTTGCAAAACATGTTTTTGAAATAAATAGTTATAAAATAATTTTCCGACAAGCTTCATTTTCTGAGAACACGTAAGGGCTCCGGTCCCCATAGGGATGGAAACAAGGCAACTGCTCAGAAACTCCACCCCTGCTGCAATATCACAAGGTACATCATGCTACTTTCTGATTTCTAAATGGAAAATTTTTAATACCATTCTTTCTCATTTCATTTTTCTTTCTGCATGACCTCTCCCTTGCTACCCTTTTGCTTGAGGTTTTGATTGCCTTGCTGAATTATTTTTCAGCCTTTTTACATATTTATTATTCCATAAGCCTAGATGTTGATTTTCTTTCATACTTGATTTAATTTATTTTATGAGTTTGTGTTCAATTTATGGATTTTGAGATAAATCTCTCTCATTGGTTCTTTACGCTATAGACTGCATAAAATCTGATTTATAAAAGTTCACTTTGTTTTTGATGTAAAAGCAAATATCACATTTGATTTGGCCTTGGTTCCATGGGCTTATTAAAGAAGGGAAATGCTTTTGATACTAGTAAAATTAGCCCTTTTGATTTTCAGTTGAAGCAAAGAAGAGGGAAATTGACATTTGCCTGAGTTTGATATTTGAGCTGATTCTGATCTTTGATTATTTTTAAATGTTTATGTAAATCCGAATTCTGTCTAAGCAATCTACTATTAGCAGAATTTTAGCAAATCAGCAACCATAGCAGAGCTAGATGCTTTCAAAACTAAAGCCACTTACATATTTTACAAGAAAAAAGTTTTTTCACTTAAGAGCATAAAAATAGTGGTGATCAAACAATTTCATTTCAGATTCTATGCGTTTTTCATGAATGAGCTAGGTAGGTCCCTAGGACCTATCCTGTACCAGTCCAGGGTACCCATCTTTTACCTGTTAGGGCCTTCCAAATTAAATTTTGTGATATATACATGGGTATTGCATATTGTGTAGCATCAGACATAATGTATATTTAAAGGAACTGCCCAGAAAATAGCAAAAGGTCTTTAAGAGATATGTGGGTGTATTTTATCATGATTATTGCAGGGCTCACAATTGACGATATTCACCTGGATCTTCTCAGTGCTCAGCAAAAGGTATTCTATCATCTTCAAACCTTTCACTAACAATTCTTATATTTTCAAGACAGTTTTTCCCCCCCTAAATATTTTGTCTTGTTTATTTCTTGAGGACTTATTTATGCAGAGACTTTCTTCTTTCTTTTCAGACAATTTTTTTAAAGTATGACCTGCAGTGTCTTAAATATAAATGAAGAAGATATATGTTTGGAGCTTTGGAGGAGTAACTGGTATCAGATGACTCCTAACTAAACAACTAATAAAGGTGGATAAAATACAAAGAAAAAAATCACCCAATATAATTTGAATAGTGCTATAATTATTAAAGAAATTGAGTTCATATGTTTAAAACTCCAGAAAAAGTTGTCTCAAATATACCCAGATGGTTTCACTGCAGAATTCTATCAAATATTTGAAGAATTAATACCAATTATACACAAATTACTTCCGGAAAAAAAAAAATTTCTTCCAGAAAATAGAGGAAGAGGGGATACTCTTCATTCATTTTATGAGACCAGTATTAGCCTGATACCAAAACTGAATAAAAACAGTACGAAAAAGAAAACTAAAGATAAATATCCCTCATGAACACAAACTCAGAAATACTCAAAATATATTGGCAAATTGAATTCAGCAATATGTAAAAATAATTATACACCACAACCAAGTGCAAAGCTGTTTCAGTATTAAAAAATCAGTCAATGTAATTCGCCACAGGCTAAAGAAGGGTCAAATGCTCATATCAATATACAAAAAGACTTTTGATAAAATTCAACATCCATTTATGATAAAATCTCTCAGCAAGCTAGGAATAGAAAAGAACTTCCTAGACTTGGTAAAGAGCATCTTTAAAACACTTACAGATATCATCATACTTAATGATGAAAGACTGAATGCTTTACTCTCAAGGTCTGGAACAAAGCAGGATTTCTACTCTTACTACTCTTATTCAGCATAGTGCTAGAAATCTTAGCCAGCATAATAAAGCAAGGAAATGAAATAAAAGGCATACAAATTGGAAAGTAAGAAAAAATCTATCTCTATATGCAGGTAACATAATGGTCTATGCAGAAAAATCCCAAAAAACTACTCCCCAAACCCCCCAAACTTCCTAGAACTAAGTTCAGCAAGTTAACTGGATATAAGATTGATGTAAAAAAATCAATTGTATTTATATATACTAGCAATAAACACATGGAAATTGAAATTAAAACAATACCATTTATAATTATTCAAATAATAAAATGTTTAGATATAAATATGGTAAACCATGTACAAGAGTTGTATGCTGACGACTATAAAATGTTCATGGAAGACATTTTTAAAAGATCTAAATAAATGGAGAAACATACTGAGTTTATGGATTGAAAGACTCGGTATAGTAAATACAGTCGATTCCACTCTTGAACAACATGGGTTTGAACTGCGCCAGTCCTCTTGCATGTGGGTTTTTTTTTCCCTAAATATACAAAAATATATGTGTAGAACACAGTGTGTAAGACTTGTATTGATAGCCTATCCTTACATAGACATAAAGTGAGTGATATTTAATACAAAATTAATAATGTGTCAGTTTTCTTGCTGTTTTATAACTTTGTTTTCAAATAATTACAGTACTGTACAGTATGTCTCTTGTAATTGGAGAAACTGAGTGTCAGCCTATCATCACAGGTAAGTAGTTTAAAAAAAAATGTAAGGCATTACCCATAAATGAGAAAGTCAATATGTTGGACTTCATCAAAATTTAAAATTTTTGCTCTGTGAAAGACTCAGTTAGGAAGATGAAATGACAAAGTACAAACTTGGAGGAAATATCTGACAAAAAACTTGTGTCTACAATATGTAAAGAATCACAAAGCTCAACAGTAAAAATAAACAAACAATACAGTTAGAAAATGAGGAACACCACGAACATACACATTAACAAAGAAGATGTACAGATGACTAATAAGCACATGAAAATATGCTCAGTATTATTAGCCATTAGGGAAATGCAAACAAAAACCATAATGGGATATCACTACATGCCTATTAGGACAGCTAAAATTATGTCAGTACAATACAGATGCTGGCAGGATGTGCAGAGAAAATGGATCTCTGATACATTTGCTAGTGGGAATGTGAAATGGTACATACACTCTGGAAAACAGCTTGGTAGTTTCTTTAAAAACTAAACCTACTCTTCCTATATAACCCAGCAATCACACCCCTGAGCATTTACCCAGAGAAATGAAAAATTATATCCATACAAAAATCTGTACTTGAATGCTTATAGTAGGTTTACTTGTCATGGCCCCAAACTGTGGACAAGTTAAATGTCCTTCAGTGGGTAAAGAGTTAAACAATGGAATAATATTCAGCACTAAAAAGAATAAAATATTGACACATGCAATAAACTGGATGGATATTAAGGACATTAGCCTTGGGGGAAAAGCCAGTATCAAAAAGTTACACACTACAAGGAAATGGATGTTAAACTAGAGGAATGGGTGAAGTATGGCATGTTAATAAGACTTTCTTTGAGAATCTGAACAATAAAAGGAAGAATACTAATTTGAATTGTTTCTTCAATTTGCCATCTTTTATTCTATTTACACCATTTTTATGACTAATAAGATAATATATTGTGTAAATTGATACAGTTGTTTTTAAAATCTGTCATTTTTTCCTCTCCTAAGTAAATCTAGAGTATATGACTGAGCTAATGTCCTCCTATGTTTATGCTAAATGTTTCTATGATTCACAAACTCTGCCATAGTGAAGTGAAGAAACTAGTCTGAAACTTTGTTGAAAATGTTCCCTTTTATTTAGAAGATTCCGAAAAAAAGAGGAGCAATATCATTTAATATCCCAGGCCCAAAAAGAAAGACGAAAGGGGGAAAAAAAGATTTGTCAAAAATCTGAGAGTAGGTTCTCCAATTATTCTCTATCAAAAATATATGTGTAGAACACAGTGTGTAAGACTTGTATTGATAGCCTATCCTTACACAGACATAAAGTGAGTGCTCATATGACCTGCAGTGTCTTAATTTATTTTCTATAATGCCAGTCATACTCTACAATTTTAATTTTATGACTGTCTGCTTACTTATTCATTGTCTGTTGGCCCAACAGAATGGAAATTCCATGAACGTTGAACTAACATTACCAGGGCCTGCCCTCACATTTTGACTGTGTAGGGGAGAAAAAATATTTTTTCCTTTACCCTTCTAGGTTCTTCACAGAGACCCTCCGTAATAAAAAGACAGATAAATTGGAGAAAAACAAACAAATTTAATAACATGTATACCTCCTGTATACATGGGAGAGGCCCAGGAAAACTGAGTAACTCCCTGAAATGGCCCAATCCACCACCTTAAATGCCATCACCAGCTAAAGACAAAAGAAAATGTTGTGAGGAGGAGGCCAGTTATTGCAGGTTATCATTCAAAGCACAGTAAACAAAGGTATGGTGTTGTGCTCTTATCGTCTCCGCTGAGAAGAGTTTCTAGAGATTTAATCATCCTTTTCTTCCTCTTACAGAGGAAGGTACCCTTAAAAACGGAGATTTCCCTTATAAATGTAAATGTCCCTTACAAAAGGGTAACTTCGACTTGGTTTTTAGAGCTTTTCCTGTGTCTGCTGTTTTTTCAAAAACTAACCACCTTAAAATAATCCTTATGCCAGGCATATTTTGGGGTGGCAGGTTCTGCTCCCCTTCACTGGCACATGTCAGTCTCTCAGTAAATGTTTATCTATGCACGAATGAATGAAAAAAGGATTTGGCACTGAAGTTTAAAAAATCTGCTAGCTTAAGTGAAGAAAACTCGCTAATATTTATAAAGGAAAAAAAATCATTCATTTAACTAATACTTATCAAATACTTATATGTGCTAGACATTCCTGTGATTGCTCATGACACATCATTGGGGAAAACAAGAGACCGTGTAGGGGAGCAGAATTTGCCATCCCCAAATATGTCTGCTGGGCATATTAACTATTTTAAGCTATTTTCTAAGAAACAGTGTAAGTGGAATAAACTCTAAGAACCAAACAAGAGTTACCCTTTTGTAAGAAACATTTCCATTTATAAGGGAAACCTCCGTTTGTGTGTCTCCCTCACTGTACCAGGAAGAGAAGGATGACCAAATCTCTGACACTCATCAATGGAAAAGGCAACGACTTAAATGCGTGTAACAACCTTACCCTGGTTTACTCTGCTTTTCCTGGTACTCTCCTATAACTGACTCTCCTCACCATCAATGTCTTCTTTTGTTTTTAGTTGAGGATGGTATTTAAACGGAGGGCTTCTTTCTCTGTATGACTTACTTCACTTAGTATGATAATCTGAACTTATTTACAAAGCAGAAACGGACTCACAGACTTAGAGAATGAATTTATAGTTACCAGTGACAGAAGGGTGGAGGGGAGGGATAGATTGTGAGTTTGGGATTGACACGTACACACTCCTTTATTTAAAATAAAATGCCTTTCCATGAAAAAAAAATTAATTTAATTAAAAAAAAAAGAGACGGCTTCTGCCATTGTGGTGAGTTACTCAGTTTTCTTGGATCTCTCTGATGTCTACATGTTATTAAACATCTGTTTGACTTCCTCCTGTTAATCTGTCTCATGTGAATTTAATTCTTAGATCAGCCAGAAAAATCTAGAAGGGTAAAGGAAAATTTCTTCCTTCCTGACAATCAACATGAACATGTCTGCCCTCATGGAGCTTATGTTCTTGTGAGAGAAAATAAAAAGATCGAATGGACGAGGGAAGGAAAGGGTTTATTTATTTATTTTTTAAGTTTTTTATTTTATTTTATTTCGATGTGGACCACTTTTAACGTCTATTGAATTTGTTACAATATTGCTTCTGTTCTTATGTTTTGGTTTTTTGGCCACAAGGCATGTGGGATCTTAGCTCCCTGACCAGGGATTGAACCCACACCCCCTGCATTGGAAGGTGAAGTCTTAACCACTGGACCACCGCAAAGTCCCAAGGAAAGGGTTTTGAAATGTATCATCATCCATAAAACTTTGCCTGGATTGGAGGATGAGTAAAACCAACAGTTTATTTCCTAATGATAAGAGCTCTGATAGGGCTTCCCTGGTGGCGCAGTGGTTGAGGGTCTGCCTGCCGTTGCAGGGCACGTGGGTTCGTGCCCCGGTCCGGGAAGATCCCACGTGCCGCTGAGCGGCTAGGCCCGTGAGCCATGGCCTCTGAGCCTGTGCGTCCGGAGGCTGTGCTCCGCAATGGGAGAGCTCTGACATTGTCATTTCTTTACCTTTTTTTTTTTTTTTTTTTAAATCCAGGACAGGAAAAACTGGAAGGATAGCTAATTAAGAGAAAGCTGTAACCCAAACCTCTCCCAAGTAGTTTTGAACTATTAGCTGGTGTAAATTCAGCACACTGGAAAATCTTAGGAACGGGACTGTGGAAGTGAAGTTTAGGAGCTAAACCTGATATTCATTCAAAGTGAAATTAGATGTAGAGAACTGAGCTAAAATGTGACATTGTACAGAGTATGAAGGAAAAGGGGCAATAGATCCTGCTAGGTACTGTGTAGAAGCTACTGATTTTTGAAAAGGAGCATCTATTCCTAAGCATTTCATGCATTAAATGCAATATCTTACTTAAGATTGTCCTTACCCTTGTATAATTTGTAAACTGTTTATAATTTTATTTAATAATATAACATTTATTTGGAAAAGAAAGAATGTTCTGTTCTAAGATTCGATGTCTAAAGTAACAGTGGCCATAATAGCACTGCCACTGTAACAGCCGTAACAACAATTACCCAAGTTGTGGACCAGTTGGGAGACAGCCTGGGGCAAAGGCATAGTGATACAAGTAGTATCACTTATTGAACATTTATCAGAGATTAGCCGAGAACCTTCGAAACCTCTCTGATCCTAGTGATAATACCAAGAATCTTGATCTTCAATCAACTTTCTACCATACACTTTGTTCAGAGAGGGAAACTGAGTCACTTGAATGTTTAAGAGATTCCCAGAAGTGTGTAGGAAAACAGTAGCACAGCTCGGGGAAACATAAGAAAATCTAATTTAAATCTGTAAACAGAAACACTTTGCCTATTTTAAGAACCCTTGTAACTGTATCTCTACGATAAACCTGCAGATCATCAAAAAATGTATGGAGTCCTTTCCATAATCAAAGTCATGTAAGGATATGAGTGAGCAAGGCGTTCTTGAGGGCAACATTACGGAAATGACATTATGCTGAACACCATTTGTCAGGGAAATGCATTAGGGTCATTTTTATTATGTAAGTATGTGGAAGGAAGAGAGTCGCTGACTGTTTCCCAGACATTCCCTGCTCTAGAATCTGTGGCAAATTGCTAAATTAATCCCAGCAGGTATTCTCTAGAGCGACAGCTTTATTTAGGCGTGTGTGTCTGTGTGTGTGTGTGTGTGTGTGTGTGTGTGTGTGTGTGTGTGTGTGTGTACCTTAACCAAAGCTGATGAAAGTCTCTTTTTGTCATATTGTCTCTCTCTTCTAGAAAAAAGAAATAGTCCTTCCAGCCTAACCCTCTACTTGATAGATCAAACGCTTAATGCTTAATGTCTGAATTGTCACATCCGAAAGCGGCCTTATAAATCCAAACTCTGCTGTTTATATTTTTACACCCAGATTTCTCAACTGACACTCCATTGTATTTATGGGGTCTAACTTGCTCCACCAGATGAAATTTTATTCAGGGGTCAGTGATGTTGGCTTCTTAAGGTCACTTTCAAAAGTTTATTTCCCAGCTCCTTTTGCAAAGTGGTGGGGGTGGGGGTTCCTAGGAAATAGCAAAGGCACGTTGGTGTGAGGCTCTCTGTGCAGAACACAGTGCTGTTTGCCTCCAAGCTTGCTCTTCTGGAGTAAACATTGTTTGTTAGAGAGAAAAGATAGGATGCTGCTTCAACCTTGAAGGGGAAGGGAAGGAAGAAATAGCATTTTCTCAATATAAGCCTCGGTGATAACACCAAAATGTGAAACTTTATGAACGCTCTTTGAGAGATTCTATTTTTTGATAACTCAGAAATTGCATTTTTGGGAGGGTGGTTTCAAAAAGGGAACACTAGGGCTTTGATTTGGTCCTCTGTTTTTATCTGCAATTTTAATCTATATACAGGGAAGGTTTTCTTTGACATTTGTAGCAGCATTTCTGAGATTGATGTTGCTGCCTATTATTATACAGGAGAGCATTTGATACTAAAGGTTCCCACAGCTCCCATCAGCTTTCTATAGCAGGTCTGCTCTCCTGACATTTAATGTCCCTTAAGCCTGATATAGTCTGATAACTTCAACATGAAGCTGCTTTGGGGAGAAATAAAGAACTGCGGTATCCTTGATTCTTGGTAGGGACTGTCACTACCTGCATCACCAGTCACCCATCAAACTTTCTCCTTAATATGTGTGAATTAAAGTCTCAGAAAAGTACGTGCATTGTGTCTGTGTGTATGTGTACCAAACACACCAAGATTAAACCAGATTAGAGAAAATGTAGTCTGCTTATAAACACAGCCAAAGGACCCAGCATCTGTCACCTTGTTGAGATGTCTAGATTATCTTTCTTAGGCTGAACTTTGAGTGAGACCGGTTAAAAGTAAAACTTGCCTATGCCTCAAATATCAGTTTTTTCACAATCACTCTTTTAGTCTGTATGCCTAGAAAGAAGTGTCTTTGCTGTAAATGCCTTAGCTAACAAGAGTTAGGATCACCTCTCTAACCATAATTCAGAATCCGGAATCCAGAATCCCAACTGGATCCTGGTGAAATAAATGGGTACATCCACTCAATGGGTGAACTGTCAATGGAATAATCTGTAGCTGTAAGTTTATTCTTAAACCTAAAATTTCTGTGTAACCTGATTTGAAAGCTTTCCAGAATATGTTATCAGTAGAAAAAGCAAAGTGCAAAAAACTGTCCATAGTCAGCTATTTTGGGGTGTATGTGTAAAGTAAAATATTCATATTTGCTTGTATTTGCATAAGAAAACACTGGAAAGATATGTGAGAAACTAAAGTACTGAACAGTAGAGAGGAAGGCAAGGGAAAAGGAATGGATAGGGACAGGGGTGGGAATAAGAGCTCTTATTTATAGCTTGTTATTTTCATTTTTAACCATATGAATGCATTACCTATTAAAAATTTGTAATTTAATGTTTAAAAACATTAAGGCCTTCATTTTCATTGGAGTTTTGTGTAATATCTAACAGCATTAACTGGACTCTTGGAGACCTGGGGTTTGCATTTGGTTAAGCCCCAATCTCCAAGTTGTACCACTGAGTTCACAGAATCATTCTAACTCAGTTTGGGAATTTGTATTTTATCACTTGTGTGCCCCTTTAGCCCATCATAAGCTCACAGAGGGCAGGCACCATATCTCTGGTGACAGTGCCAAGGACAGACCTACACTCCTGAAAAACACTTCCAGGAGTATGTGTGATATTTCTGAAATAAGAGAAAGAATGATGACCCAGTTTCTCAGCAGTGAAGACCGATTATTTTTTAAACTCATGGTAGTCTATATCCAAGATAATAGTTTATAAGAATGCTGTTTTTCAGTCCATTGCTCATGAAGAAAATTAACCTTTCTCATTTTAGTCATCTTGAGAACTACTCAATTTCAATACAAATGAAAGAACAGAATAAGGAGAGAGTATGAACTTTCTGAAGTTATCTTCTTAGCTTAATCCAAAAAAAAAGCATTGTTATACTTAATCAACATGCAATGAATGCAAAATATGGGAAATTTAAAAATCTAAGATTGGTAGAAGTATGTCCTGATAGCTTTGTTAAACTGGGAATGGAAAATGAAGTTAACTCTCTGACGTCTCCCCAAACAAACTAATGTACCTAAGCAACACTATCCTGTGATGTAATTTAAATAACAAAATAGCCTGGAATACAGCTCAGAAAATGAACAAGGTCTCAGCTATTACCCAGGGTATTGGAAGTATAGAGAGACGACGGAGTCAGGAATAAGTCCAGAAAGATGACTAATTTGCCAGGAGAAAAAATTCAGATGCTTTTTCTCCTGAAATCTAGGTAATCCACGTCATGACTGGACAACATAACCTGAAATGCTTAATCACTAGAAATTTTGAAACCCTGTCTGGATCAATGAGGGCATTTGGGGAAGAAGTAAAGAACATCTGCAGACCAGCAGTTCATTGTGAAGTAAGCAGTTGATTTATAGTCTGAAATATTTAGGTATAAATGTGAATTTTTCTGTGTGAATTTTTGGGAATTTTAGGAAAAGAGTAAATCTTAGGAATAATTTGCTTTTTATTCTGAACGTTAGTGGCGACACGTTGACAGGTTATTAACATATCAGCCTAAACATTGAGAAAGAGGGGAAAAAGGAGAGAATAATAATCTTGAGATGGGAATCCAGTGAAGGAAGAGAGGAAGGGAGAGCTCCTTCCTGCTGTCATCCCTCCTGCTCTGACCTTGAGGTCAGATGATTTCAGTTCTAACAAATATGTGTCTGTGGAATAGTGATTTCACAGCCCTTGCTCTGCAGGAAGATCGCCGCCTGGAGAAGTTTTCTGTTTACCCTTCCTGTTCTGAAGGCAGAGGCTTGCTCCTTCCAGCTCAGTCCTGGAATGCCTGCCTCCTGACTGTCGTCTGAAGTACTGAACCTTTCAAAGGGAAGGTACAGAAGAGGCAGGGTGAGGAGTACAGTCGTTCTGGTTCCTTGGGTCACCTCATCAGGACATGTCCTTGTTGTACCTTGTCCCTTTATGGATGCATGACTGCTTGGCATTTAATGGACAGAAGCTTTGACCTTGTTCTCTTCACTTGCTACCCCTCTGATTTTCAGGGAATCCTAGTGAAGAAATATTTTGGGGAGGATAGAGAAGGTTACAAGTTCCCCAGCTATGGAAATAACTGAGAAACCTCTAAAGTGAATTTGCATGAACATAGGGCTCCCAGAGTGTCTACAACAGATTTTCTCTATTTCCTACTGGCTCTAAATCTCCACATTCATTACTGCATGCTGATTATCTTATAAATTTAGTGGAAACCACAAAAAAGTTTTAAAAATCTGCTTGGGTCTACCAAAAACTGCTTTCGTTGTCCAGTTTATGTATTTCTTTAGCTGGATTTAAAAGGTAGAAATTTCTGCAGGTTTTTTTTTTTTTGGTACGTGGGCCTCTCACTGTTGTGGCTTCTCCCGTTGCGGAGCGCAGGCTCCGGACGCGCAGGCTCAGCGGCCATGGCTCACGGGCCCAGCCGCTCCGCGGCATGTGGGATCCTCCCAGACCGGGGCACGAACCCGTGTCCCCTGCAATGGCAAGCGGACTCTCAACTACTGCGCCACCAGGGAAAGCCGTTTGCAGGGTTTTGTTTTTCCAAGTCTTGCTTGTTCTGATTGGCCCTCGGGGATGACCCAGGAGACTAATAGTGCCTGCCAAGGATTTATGCTGTGACCTGGGCTTTTTGAGTGCTTTCAAGATATTCAGTAGATGGAATAATTGTTGTCCCTGAAAGGCCTGAATAGTGGCCTGGCATCCCAGGAATTTGCCCAAGTTGCTTTGTGGTGGTTGTCTGACTCTGCCCCTCACTGTGGGGTTTTACAGGTATAATAGGATTTTACTTTTAAGGTAGTAGGCAGGCCGCCTGGCAAAGAATCTGCTTACAGAGAGGATGTACTACCCTTCCCATTCCCTTGCTGGGGCTAGGAATCTTTGATTTAGAGCACTACAGCTGCTGCAGTTCATTACTGTACATTTTAGAGTCAAGCTCGACTGTATCAGTGGGTTACCCCCTAAAGTGCTATACTCATTGCGATAATAACTAACGATATTACAGACAGGAGGAGTGCATACTGCCTTTGGAGCACCGCTATTCTCAGCCTTAAGTGGGCTTCCAAATAAGGGGCAGCGTTCTACCTTACAGGCCAGCTGTCCCCTCTCACAGTGACCTTGTGAATTATGGCTGCCCTACCCAGTTCAGGCTTCTAGGAGTCCAGGTGAGGGGCAAGGGCTCGTAACCACGGCTGCTTCATCCAGAAGAAACTATGGAGCTCCAAGAGCCATAGTGAGGGAGGGAGTCAGGGCTGAAGGGGGTGAGAGGTCTTGGCACATCTGTGATCCCTCTGGAGTGCTCTTTGTCTCGCAAGTCATCTCTTAACCTCTTCTTTGCTCAACTCACAGCACGATGGGTTTTACAAAAAGGAACAAGATGGTACGCAGTGTTAACTAGGCCTCTGGACCCAGGAACATCCATTTGAATCTCTCAGATAAGAAGAAATGAAGACACCATATCCAAGGATTAAGGAATTATGAGAGTGACAGTGTGGTCCAGTGGATATGGCAGTAAGGTAGGAGTCCATGACCATGGGTCTCTGGTCTTGCCTTTGTTGTTGAGTTCTGTGACTTTGTGCAAAGCCGCATCGTGCTTTAGTGTTCTTGACTGGGAAATTATGATGCATGTTCATTGATGAGCCTCCTAGGACGTTTCAGAGGGGTGCTGTCAAAGAAGGAATTGAGAGCCCTCCTCCGCCCACCCCCATCTGTACTATCAGCCCTGCTTCTGTAACTCATCATGTCTTTAAAACTTAAGTATTTGCATGCCAGACATTCTTCCTAATGCTGCTCCCTTTCTTCATATACACATAATTATAGTAATATTATATTTGTTAGGCTGCTGAATAAAATAGAAATCTTCTTTAAACAATCAATAATGTATTTGGCAACTCTTACTAATAATGAGTATTAATATGACAATGTATATAACTATATTTTATTTTCTACTATACACTGGGTACTCTGCTAGGTGTTTCACATTTTAACTCTCCTTCAAATAGTTATTCAGGACATTATTCAGAGGTTATTATTTGATCAGATATGTAAACCTCATGCAGCCTGGAAGAGAATCCATCCTCTGGATTTTGACTTCCAGGCCCATATCTCAAAATTTCTCCACATCCTGCTTGAACCTGGCAAAGAAAATGACCATCAAAAAAAAAAAAAAAAAAAAGGAAAATATCAACACATCGTCTTAACGTACCTCAGAAGATGCTCATGTCATCTTGACTCTTGTCCACAAGCAAGGGTTCTGAGTAAAGAGTTGTTTTGTTTTCCTGTTTTTTAAAAAAAGATTATTATTCCCATTTTACATGTGGTGAAATTGAGATTCAGAGTTTATGCAATTTACACAATTTGTCCAGACATATTCCTTAACCCTCATACAGAGCACTTCTTTTTGCTGTAATTTTACACTAACTCATCCAAATTTACTGGGGACGTTGGCGTCTGGAATAGGATATTATTTCTAAGTCAAACAGGTTAGCCAAACTGTTAGTAAACCTTTATCCATCTGATGTCTTCATCTGCGCAGCCCACACATGTGGACATATTCTTGATTTTCTGAAGATATTTTGCTCTCATACTTCTGAAGGGAACTCCCCAATTCTCTGCCTACAGGCTCTCCAGGGGCTCTCTCACTTGCTTTCGCTCTGCATGGCCTGTCTTTAAACTCAATATTATTCCTAGTCACCAGACCAATTCATTTTCTCCCCATTCTTCAGCTCTCTCTTTGATCCACTGTGTCCGTCACTTTCAACACTCTCAAAATTTCCCTTTATTCTCCTGACCTTTTGTTTTCCTGTCATACCTATCTTTAAAAACTCCAATTTTGTATCGTTACCTTTCCTTTGTTTCGTTAGCTCCCACTCATCCTTCAGCTCTCTGCTCAAAGATCACATCCTCAGGTCTTACCCTCGCCCCACAGGTTAGTTTGTCACTGTGTTTCATGCTCTCACAGTGGCCCATGTTGTTTCTTCACAGAACTTGTCAGAGTTTCTAATTATATATGTATTTATTCAATTATTTGATTTATATCTTTCTTCCTCACTACTCTGTAAGCATCACAAAAGCAGAATCCAGGTCTGTTTTATTTACTTGTTGATGCTCTTTAATTTCAGACTCTTCTCCTCTTCAACAAAGTGAGATCAAAACAAAACAAATCTGTTTTTCTCTTTGATGTACACGCCATATGGCTATATTCCCATTTGTCTTTGTCTTGTGGTATCAGACTTGGGACATTTCCTCATTCACTTGAAACTTTTGATCCTGGCTCAGTCATTCTCATGTCTCCAACTCTGACCATTGGCTTCATAATTCCAACACGTGAATGGATGATCTATCCAACACCTTCCCTCTGCACATTTCCATCTACCTCTCATCCATTGCATCTCAAAGCCACCCACTCTTTTGTCACACTCTGCATCTTGTCATCATAAGAAATCGAATCACCTCTAAATTTCAGTGTCAAACAGCCCAGTCTGGTACTGTCACCTCAGAGCCTTCCAGCTCACTTGGTCAAGTTCTCTCCCTGTAACAATCTTTTGAACTCATCCAAACTTCCAATCCATTGATCATATTAGCATTTTCATTTCCTTTCTACTACCATCCTTATAAAGACTTCCTTATGGATACCCTCAACCCTGTCTTATTGTATACCTTATTGATACCCTCCTGTCTTATTGTACTCACCTTCTAATCTACAGCCCTGAATGTGCTGAATTATTTTCCTAGAGATACGTGCACCTAATCAGCAAAGTACTTCTGGAAAAGAAAATCATCTGCTGTTAAGTTTCACTGCAAATTCATGTCCACAGTCCTTAAACAGTAACTCAACGCTATCTAATTCCAAATATGTTTCTCCAGTAGGTTTACTGTCCTACTCTCAGAAATAACTATTCATATATTTCTTCTCAAAGCTCCTCTAACCTATACCTTCTCATTCTCATCTGGTGACTTCACATTATACTTAATTGAGAAACTTGAAGCCATCAGATGCGAATGCTTCCATTTCTCTAGGACCAAACTTAACTTTCACTTGTGACTACCTTTTCTTTCCCTCCATTTACAGGGAAGTTTGTCCCACTCACTCTGTTGAAGACTGATTCTTCCACTTGTACTCTGAGTCCCATCCTGTCTCACCTGCTTAAGGAACTTGCTTTTTAAGTTATCCTCTTTGATTCCTACTTCATCAGCTTTTCACTCCCTATAGATTATTCCTAAAAAGTATGAAAACATGCTCCAACATGTTTTATCTTTATAACTTTCCTTGATACCCCACCCCTTTGGGCTACTTTCTCATTTCTCTACTTCCCTTCAGGGCCAGATTTTAGTGGGAAAATGAGATCGTCATGAAATATCTTGCATAACCATCACTTCTCACTGCTATCTATACCTTTCTTCTACTTCTATTTCTATTCTCCACTCCTTCTTTCCTACTTCCTCACTTATCTCTGATTTCCTCATTACCACACATCCTCTAATTTACCTGGTCATTCTCCACAGAGCAACTGGGAATTGTGTTTTTATTATACACATTGGATCATATTATTCCACTGTTAAAAGTATAAAATGACTTTCACTTTACTTAAAGGAAATGTATTTAATAGAAACAGTTATTAAAGAAGGAGAGGAGGGAATGACTGAATAGAGAAACAAACCAGACATACTTCCTTTCTTCACAGGACTTACAGTGTATTGGGAGGCACGCTAGTGTTCAATAGCTATTCACAAAGGTAATTGCCATTTTTAACAGTGTGATAAGAGTACAGACTGCTATGAGGACATGTAGGAGTAATTTCTTCCCTGTAGAAATAACATTTATCCTGGGATCTTAAGGGAGAATGTGAGTAGTGAAGTGTTAAGGCAGGCAGATGGAACACTATGTGCAAATGCCCTGAGGCAGGGAGGAGTATGGGTTTTTGAGCCACTGACCCAAGGCCTGTGTGACTGAAACATTGGGACCGGGAAGGAGAGTTGTAAGAGGCAAGGCTGGAGAGGTGGACAGGAGTTAGATCCTGAACATCACTTTAAGTGATCCTGTGTATCACTTAAAAGATTTTAGACTTCATCCCAAGAACAAATAGATGTCATTGAAGGGTTTTAAAAGATAGTTGGCATTAGTTTTATTTTTTAACAAGATCATTCTGGGGACTATATGATAAATATATGCAGATGAAGAGCAGATGTAGGTAAATTACTTAATTACTATACATTTCCAAGAAAGAGACAGTTGTGGTTTGGACTAGGGTGGTTTTAGTAGAAATAAGGAAGAATGGACAGGTTCAAGCTATTTTAGAATTTGAAGTGACAGGGTTTGGTAATTGATTAGATTTGGGGAGGAGGGAAATAGCAACAGATATGGCAGAGATAATAGACGTTTCAAGGGTAGATTGCAACTTTCTGGCCTGAGTAAATGGATCTATAGGAAAACCAATTCCTAAGAATGATATGCAGGAGGAGGAGTGGTCTTGGGAAAGAAGATAATAAATTGGAGGTAAAACACTGAGATTAAGATTTTTGGGTGAAATTCAAATGAAATTTGAGATATGAGATTAAAAACTAGAAAATATCCTTGATTTAGCTCCTTCTCTAAACTCCATACAATTTATCAAATGTATCTTTAATTTAAAAAGAATTATCCTAAATCTAATCTCTTCCCACCACTTCTACTGCTTTGACCTTAGTCTGAGGTATAATAACCTGTCTTCTAGGTTACTATTTCCTAATTGTTTTCCTGCTGCTTCCTTATGCTCCACAAAGTCTATTCTCTACAAAGCAGCTAGAATGATCCTTTTCAAATGCAAATTGCACCATACCAGATCCATGCCATACCCTTCCATTGAAACACCATAATCTTACTTTTGCCAAAAGACCCTAAAGGAGGCAACCCCTATCTTCCTCCCCAAACTTTTATCCTGCCCTTCCTCCAGGAATTCCGGGGCCACACTGACCTTCTTCCTGTTTTTCGAACAAGATTACCTCTACTTCAGTGCTTTTACACTTTATGTTCATTCTACTTGGATTTCTTTTCTCCTCATTGTGTGAGTTTTAATTTAAATGTTACCTGAACATTCTATAAAAAATAGGCTATTTTTCCAGGCCTGTAAATTTTATCATTTGATGATATTCAGAATAGGAACTACTTCTTGGCATATGTGTATGACATATAAAAGGAAGAGATACTCGATGATTTTTTCTTCTGTTTACACAAAAGAATTTTTTTTTCTTTAAAGATTATTTTATGGCCTATGTTATAGAAAACACCAGCAGGGAAGGGAGGGTGTTATTGTACGAACCAAAGTGCTCTGTTGCTTTATTCATAGAAAACAGCTGGTGGTTAACATATGCCTCCTGATCTTGATTAACTGAGGAATGAGATAGTGAAAATTGTGACTATGATAATTTCAGAGTGCTGTATGAAGAAATGGCTATCAAATAAAAGATCCTGCTTTACCACACTGAGGATTTCTGGCTTTTAGGGTAAAGGGTAGCCATTCCAGATTTTACCATGATTGAGATGATCTTAATAGTAGCAGTGTTATAGCAGTCTGTTAGACTTCTCATGGAATTGTGTCTCAACAACATCATCAGTACCTTGAATAGTCTGAATCTATCACTTCAGAGCACATTATTATTATTGGTCACACACGCAGCTTGTGGGATTTTAATTCCCCGGCCAGGATGGAACTTGTCCTAACCACAGGACTTCCAAGGAATTCCCTAGAGCACATTTTTTAATGTTGAAAATAAAGGTCTCAACTGAAATAGAGCAGCATGAATAACAAATAAAGAGAAATGTAATAAACATTTAGGGCTAGAATTCATGGAATTTATTGGTTGATTAGAAGTGAGGATTGGAGAAACAGGGAGAAATCTAAAATAAATCCAGGGCTTCCCTGGTGGCTCAGTGGTTGAGAGTCTGCCTACTGATGCAGGGGACACGGGTTCGTGCCCCGGTCCGGGAGAATCCCACATGCCGCGGAGCGGCTGGGCCCGTGCGCCATGGCCGCTGAGCCTGTGCGTGCGGAGCCTGTGCTCCGCAACGGGAGAGGCCACAACAGTGAGAGGCCCGCATATCGCAAAAAAAAATAATAAATAAATAAATCCAGAGTTTCCACTTTTTGAATGTCATGAAATTATCCTAGAGATGTCAATAAGAAGATCACATTTGGACTGAGATAATACACTTATTTTAGACAGAATGAATGAGTTACTTCCATGAAATCCACATGGAAATACCTAGTATACAACAGGAAATGTGGATCCAGAACTCAAGAAAGAATAGATGATAATGTAATCACCATTGAAGCCAAGGAAATGTGGATGCTCTCCTTAAGAAATCATGTAAAGTGAAAAGAAGGGAATGATGAGAAAGAATGAAATCTTGTAACAACAACATATAAAGAGTTAATAGAGGAAAAGGACATCATAAAAGATTCTGAAATACAGAACCAAAAAAAACCAAGATAATGAATAACAAGCAGTATTGAAAGAGGAAATGGACACGAAAGTCTAAGCCTCAAAGATATCACCTTGGATAAAGAATGGAAAGAGGTCAGTGGCTTTGTCAGTTAGATTTTGGTGACCATAACACAGATACCTTAGTGTGAATGAGAGGTGTGTCTTTTTGAAGAGTAAGGAGAACATCACTGGAAGCTTCCTTACAAACGACTATTAATACCTCTTTGGCCAGAAGTGTGACACATGCCCATTACTAAACCTATCCTTGGCAAGAAGAATTTGAATGACCACAACACATATTAATTATGGTTTATTACTGGTGGTAGAATGTGCACCTCTCCTCGAGCACAAGACTGCCCAACACCTGAAAAAAATGTGGGTTTTTATAAGCATGGACAAGGTGGAGGCTGGTGATTGGGTAAGTAACCAGTAGAGTCTACCATGAGAAGGGAGCGAAGAGTGTGTGTGTGTGTGTGTGTGTGTGTGTGTATAACACAGAGAGACACAGAGACAGAGAGAAATAGAGAGAGATAATTTTTATTTCCTCCTTGATTTTTTCCTTGAAGGAGATGGCAAGGTCAACTGATGAGAGTAATAGGATAAGGGAGAAGGTACTTGAAGCTTTCAAAAGGGTGATAAAAATTGAAACAGCATTTATGGGGATTGGGAAAAAGGTTACAAGTGTAGAAGATAGAAGAGCACTCTACCTTCTGGAGAGATGTGCAAAACGTTGTCACCAAGGCAAGTGTCATTTTGACTTTTGATTTAACTTAATGTGGAGTCAAATACATAAGAGGTGAAAATGATCCACTTGACCATCTTGTCATTTTAATGCAGATGCAAACTGCTCTCGCAGCAGATGTTTTATTGCTTTGTTCAAACTCACCTTAAATGTCCTGACTGATGAAATTTCTACAGCTCCCCTTGGGAACCTACCCATCATCCGATAGCTCTGTCTGTCATGTAACATTCCCTTGTCGTCCCATGTCTCCCTCTTTTATTTCCTTCCATCAGTCTTTTTCTTCTGATAAAATGAGTTCCCTTCCTCTGTGGAGTTTTCACATTCAAACTCTTGTCACACCTCCCTCACTCACCATTTGTACTCTTATATGTGTCTCAGTTTTTTATTCTTTTCCTTATCCATCGGAATCCTTCCTCACCTTTACTGATGAGTGCTGTTTTCCCTCATACCTATGAATTCTTGGGACCTTTAAAATCTGATGCTTCTTTTATGAACTATTATGTAATAGGTGAAATATTCTCATAAAATGGACTCCTAATTATATAATTCTTCTGCTGTTACACAACTTGAATTATTCACCGTGACCCTTCATCGCTGTTTGAGGAAGCCTACAGGGCAATCTCCATTATTTTAGGGAAATATCTGCTATGGACTGAAAGCTTGTGTCTCCTCCAAAATTCATATGCAGAAATCTAATCCCCAGTGTGATGGTATTTGGAGATAGGGCCTGTGAGAGGTGATAAGGTCATGAGGGATCCACCTTATAAAAGAGACCTCAGAGAACTCCCTTGCCCCTTTTGCCATGTGAGGTTACATTATAGCAAAAAGGCAACCATCTATGTACCAGGAAACAGGTTCTCATCAGGAGAACCTGTTCTCCAGGAGTTCTCATCTTCTGGCACCTTAATCTTGGACTTCCCAGCTTCCAGAACTGTAAGAAATAAATTTCTGTTGTTTATAAGTGACCCAGTCTATGATATTTTGTTATAGCAGCCCTAATGGACTAAGACAGAAAGTGGGGTGCTGTTGTAACAAATACCTAAAATGTGGAAGCAGTTTTGGAACTGAGTAAACCGTAGAGGCTGGAGAACTTTTGAGGTGCACGCTAGAAAAGGCCTACATTGTTGAGAATGGACGGTTAAGGGTGATTCTGCTGGCAGTTCAGAAAAAGAGGAGAGCTGTAGAGAAAGCCTCAATTGTTTTAGATTACGTAAGTCATCCTCAAGAGAATGTTAGTAGAAACATGGATGGTGAAGGCATTCTGACAAGGTCTTAGATGGAACTGAAGAATATATCACTAGAAACTGGAGGAAGGGTGATCCTTGTTATAAAGTGGCAAAGGACTTGGCTGAGCTGTGTTCGTGTCCTAGTGTTTTGTGGAAGGTAGAACTTGTAAGTGATGAAATTGGATATTTGGCTGAAGAAATTTCTAAGCAACATGTTGAAGAACCAGCCTGGTTTCTCCTGGATGCTTATAGTAAAATGTGAGAAGAGAGAAACAATTAAAAGGTGGAATTGTTAATCAAAAGGGAAGCAGAACTTAAAGATTTTGAGATTTTTCAGCTTATTTTATTATAGAATAGAATAGGAAAGCCTGTTCGGGAGAGAAACAGGTGTGTGGCCATATGACCATTTGATAAGGAGTTCAATCAGCCATCTCAACAGAATCCAGGAGCTATTGTCCAAGACAAAGGAAGAAAGATCCCGAAGGCAATTCAGAGCTTGTCAGAGCTTCCTTCCTCCCATCACAGGTCCAGAGTGCATGGGGTCACTGGTGCCCCATGGGGACCTCAGTGCACGTTGCCTGGTGCCTCCTCACATCACAGACTCCTTCTCCCTTCACTCCATCACTGCCTTCCTTGGCCACCCCAGTTGTGGTTCCCAGATGCCTCTAGACTGTACTCAGCATAATTGTGGGGTTATGACTGTCTCCACTGAGATTTCAAAGGACAGAACCTCTTGGCAGAGGCACGGGCTCAGGACTCCAACCCCAGAGAGCCACAGGCCCAGGAAAAGAACTGCTACAAGGTCATGCAAAGCCACAGGTGCAGGGCTGCCCCGCAAAACTGAGAGGGCAGAACTGCCCCCCTAGTGGGTCTGGAAGGCAGATCTCCCATTCTGGAGGGCCTGGAGGGCAGAGCATGGAGCCAAAGAGAATTAAAGTTGACCCTTGAACAATACCAGGGTTAAGGGCACCAACCTCCTACTCACCCCCAATTCCCCCCTCTTTCACAGTTGAAAATCCAAATATAACTTTACGGTTAGTCCTCTGTATCCATGAATATGCATCCACAGATTCAACCAGCCTCAGATCATGTAGCACTGTCATTTATTGAAAAAAATCTGTGTGTAAGTGGACCTGTACATTTCAAACCCATGTTGTTCAAGGGTTGACTGTATTCTTGAGACTTAAGGTTTAATGGAAATTGTCCCATTGGGTTTTGTCCTTGCTTGGTGGGACCTGTCACCCCTTTTCCTGTTTCTTCCTTTTGGAATGGGAATGTCTATTCTATGCCTTTCTCACCATTACGTTTCAGAAACGTATAGCATGTTTGATTTAACAGATTCACAACTAGAGAAGAATTTGCCTCAAGATGAATCATATGTTGAATTCACTTATATTTAATTTAGATCTTTAGGTGAAACTTTCGACTTAGGCTTTTGAGTTGATGATGTGAGACGGACATGAATTTTGGAGGCCAGGGTCAGAATGCTATAGACTGAAGGTTTGTGTCTCCTCAAAATTCATATGTTTTGTTTCTTGATCTAGATGTGAAATACACTGTTCATTTTATGAATTTGCAGTGAGTTGTACACCTATGCTAACTTCTCTGTTCTATATTATTTGTCGTTAAAAAGCTAAAGAAATGGAAAAAAAAAAAAAAAAAATCTAGTCCCAAATGTGATGGTATTTGGAAATAGGTTTTTGGGGAGATGATTAAGTCATGAGGGTAGAGCCCTCATGAATGGGATTAGTGCCCTTATGAAAGAGACCCAAGAGAACTCCCTCATCCCTTTCATCATGTGAGGTTATAGTGAAAAGATGTCCATCTATAAACCAGGAAGTGGGTTTCCACCAGACACTGAATCTGCTGGTGCTTGATCTTGGGCTCCCTAAGTTCCACCACTGTGAGAAATAAATACCACCATGCTACCCAACCTATGGTGTTTTGTTAGAGCAGCTTGAGTGAACTACGACTATATCCTCTCTTTTCCTAAGATACCTTTGCCTCAAATCTTTCTTTTTTAAAACATATTGCAGACTATTGTCAAATTAAACTTCCTCCAAAGTCTATTTTCATGTCCATTCCCTACTTAAAACTTTTAATACCTACCCATCACCTAGATGTTAAAGCACAAACTCTTTAACCCCTTATTCCTTTTGCAGTCTGCTCCCAAATTGCTTTTGCAAATCCTCCTCCAACATTATAAATTCCGAAGCAGTCAGAACATTCACAGTATTTCCCTTAACTGAACTGTTCCCTGCCACTTTCCTGCTCATCCAATTACCAGTCATTTCTGTCAGTTGTCCTCAAGTCCCACCTTTTCCATAAAATATATCTTGTTTTTTCCTGTTTCTGAAATCTTATGCTGTTAACTTCATGCCAATCATTCACAGAGGGACATTTCCTGGTGGCATAGTTTTACTAGTTGCATTGTTAGCTAATTCTTTGTGAGCTTCCTTGAAGTCAGGCTGCATTTCTTACCAACGAGTTGAGCAACTTTGTTCAAGTCACTTAATTTCTCTGCGCTGCAAATTTCTCATTTATGAAAAATAATAGTTATTTGACTGGTTGTCATATTAAATAAATGAAAATGTTTAACTATTAAGTAGAATATAGGCAGCTATATAGGCAGTTATAATAAGTTATATTTTGTTTGCATCCTTCACATGCTTAAAAACAATGCTGGGTTTTAATAGTTGTTTAGTAAACATTTGGTAAAATAAAGTTAATTCATTCACTTTTTTTTTTTTTTTGGCCATGCCACGTGGCTTTTGGGATCTTAGTTCCCCGACTAGGTATTGAACCCAGGCCACAACAGTGAAAGCACCAAGTCCTAACCACTGGACCGCCAGGGAATTCCCAATTCACTTCTGGTAAATGATCTTTCTCTAAAGTTTTTTCTTTTTTTCTTTCTCTAAATATTTCCAGATTCTGGATGAAATTGATTTGGTTCCATATCCCTTAGAAGATAATGATTGCAAATGAATAAATACTCATAGCTGTTTGACTTTGCTGCTTTATGAGAGCTGATTCAGTTATAGCTTAACCTTCAGAGAAGGAATATGGAATAGTAGTTTATGATTCTTCAGGGGTACTATCTCCATTGGCAATCATTCAGGAAGGATTATGTCAAAGTTACCTGTTCTTTTGTCCCAAGAATCTTGTGGGCATGGAGATTTTTGATGGTGGTAATATAACTTAGGGTAAGAGAAGTGAGGTCATAAAATTGAACACAAGAAGGAGAGAGAGAGAGAGAGAGACGGAGAGCTTGGGTTAACCATCTACGTATTTGCAAGAGAAGAGTCTAACCTATCTTGTCTTGGATCTGTGTTTTGGGCTGAATGAAAATAAACTAAGACATATAGCCCTCCAACTAACCACCTGTTTTGAATTCTGTTAGTTTATTAACCTCAAACACCTTTTCCCGTTAGCTTTGTTGAGATTTATCCAGCAATATTGGCTCATTCTAGCTTTTCCTTATTTCATAAAGGAGATAATTTCTTAGAGAAAAAAATATTTATGTCCCTGAAAAACTTACAGATTAATTTTTCAGGGATAAAATTAGACTATAGCACCAAAATTGTTGTTTAGTCTATTAACTGTTGACATTAATAAACCTTGGTGTTGACCAAAGGAATTATCATGTGATCTCCTTCTTGTAGGACTCAGACCTGAAGCACTATTCTGAACTGAAAAATTCATCTCTACATTTCCTGGCTGGTTTGCCAAGTGAAAGAATAACTGACTATCTCAAATGCAAGTTTGTTTTACTTCCTTTTTAGCAGAAAAATCAAGCTATGGTAATTATAATTTTTATTGTGAAGGTCTTTTTTTCCCCCACCATTTTAAGGTGGTTAAATTTATGGTGTCTGAGAACTGATTAGCCAACCAACCCGAGCTATGCAACTTTAACTGTCCAAAGCATCCAAAGAGTTCTAATTAACAGACTTTTGGGGGACTTCAAACAGTCAAAGCCTTTGAATGTAAGCCATTCCCCAAGGCAGCATCTACTTGGCATAAAGTAAAGGGGAGCTCTGGCAGCTATTCTCTTGATTTGATCAGTGTAGCTAGTCAGGGTTCTATTTCCCTCCTGAATTAGCTGGTTTGGCTGCCTACACTAATCAAGTCAGATGGATAATTGTCCAATCTTCCTTGCATTTTGTATCCTATAAGCAGAGCTTAGAAAAAAACAGGACTAATGACAGCCAGTAACTGATCGTCCTGCTTTCTAAAGATTATTATTATGTTATTACTAGGTCAATTGTCCAAGGTCAGAATGTTCTGTTGGTTTCTGTCAAGGTGTTCTTGTTTGGTTTGATTTCATTCCCACTTACTGTAAACCAAATTAGTCTTTTCAGAGATGTTTAACATTGGTTGAAATCTTAGCATAACGCTTGATGCCAGCTGTGAAAACCAAAAAATGTTTGAAATGGGAAATATGACATACAAACAAGATACTACCTGGGTTTCTGTTACCTAAAACATAGCTGCTGTTCTCTCAGTCCATTGAACAGCTCTGTTCAAGAGCCAGAATATAGTCATACTACAGTAGCATTAATAATTTAGTCTTGGTTTTGCATCATTAGATGTTTTTACCACTTATCTCTCAACCCAGGGGCATTTGCTAAGACCAGTTTCTCATTTTTAAATGATGGCACTAAGCCCTAGAAAAGACTATCAAATTGTTATTTTTCTTTTATGAATGGTTACTCAAAGACCATTCAAAAGTTTTACTGCATGTCTCTTGTGGTGCCCTTTAGAAGGGAGCTTTAATAAAAGCCATTTTGTACTTACTTTGGGGAGCTCAGTCTGAATTGGGGGGAGCTTATTAAGTGATTTTCCCAATACAAACCACTGACAGTTATGTTTCCTCTTCCCTAAAAAGCAAGAAGAGAAAAGAGAAACAAATGGCTTGCCTTGGAAAAGTTGATGTATTCAAGTAATAATGAGAGAAAATTGATCTTGGCTTCCTCAAACAGTGGCTCCCTCTACTGGCATGTGTGGGGGGTGCCCATTGGACTTTGAGTACAAACTATACATATGTATATAGTCACATATATATACAGTGTATACAGTCACACACAAGATAGTCCTTGAATGCTGGTCACTAAGTCTCTCCCAGCATACCTCTTTTTTCCATGTCCTCTTAGATTTTCTCCTATGTGCGTCTTACTCTGAGTCTTCTCTCTCACAGTCAACAATTCTTCCAATCTTCCTTTCTCTAAAATGGGTTCAGTAACTTCCCACCCCTTTCCCTCCTCTTTCCTTCCTATCCCCCAGCTCCCCAGTCATCAGTCCATTAAACTCAACATTACTTGAGTTGAGTTCTTGCAAAACTAGCATGATTTCGTGTCAGCTCAGAGCGGTATTATTCATCCCCAAAGGACTTCAAAATAAACAAGTTGATTGTAAGCTCTTAATATCAGAAAAATACATTTTCTGTCTTCTTGGTTCAATATCAGTATCACTTCTTACAGACTGATAAATGTGGCTGTTAAACATTAGCTGACCCCACATCAGAAATTAAGTGAAGCACAGAAGGCCAGGCCGGGATTTCATTTGAAGGATCTCCTGGTGGTGGTAAGTGCTGAGCGTGTGTGTGTGTGTGTGTGTGTGTGTGTGTGTGTGTGTGTGTGTGTG